>NC_142882.1:20037500-20215000 GCF_051225735.1 Oryctolagus cuniculus | reverse complement strand
AACTCAGCGCCTGGAAAACAAGATCGTAAACCTGGCTACTCTTGACCCAGACACTCGGGAGCCCGCATTCCCGGTCCCAGTAGACACACGCCCCGCCCCGCCCCGCCCAATCCCAGGACGGCCACCTGCCCTGGGGACCAATCAGACGCAGGCCCGAGCTCCGCCCCCGCTGCCCGCACAGCCCCCCCCTGGGATCTCGGAGCATGCGCAGGTCCTGCTGGGCTTTTGCGTGAGACGGGGATGCGGGAAGCCGCACCTGTGCAGGACGTGGGCGGCTTTACACGGCACAGTCCTGCCTGCACCGCCATAGCTTTAGGGTTGGTCCCAGCCCCCCCACTCACCACCTCCCACCCCCAGTCTGAAACAATGGGGGTGAAACCTTGGGAGCTGGGGCCGGCGCTGCGGCGCAATGGGTTAAAGCCCCAGCCTGCAGCGCCAGCATCCCATAGAGACGCCGGTTCGAGTCCCAGATGCTCCACTTCCGATCCAGCTCTCTGTTATGGCCTGGGAAAGCAGTGGAAGATGGCCCGAGTCCTGCACCTGCGTGGGAGACCCGGATGGAGCTTCTGGCTTCAGCCTGGCCCAGCCCTGGCCGTTGCGGCCATGTGGGGAGTGAACCAGCGGATGGAGACCTCTCTCTCTCTCTCTCTCTCTCTCTCTCCCTCTCTCTCAGTCTCGAAGCTCAAAGCCACGGGGAGCGCAGGGCGAATCTGCGGTGTTGTTGCCGGGTCAAGCTGACCCAAGGCCTGGGCAAAGCTGATCCGGATCCCAGCTTCACAATAGACAAATCCCAGCCGCAGCGCTGACCCAGGTGCAGCCTGGCTGTGTCGGGCCTGAGCGATGGCGCCGGGAGTTCCTGTGCCCGCCGGGAGGGGGGCGGGGCACCCGTGGCCGCTGGTGTCCGAGTGTCAAGCCAGCTTCCCGCGGGGCTGGGGGCAGGCAGCCTCGGGCGTCGGAAACAAAGCACCCAACCCCCGCTCCTGTCTGGGCCTCATTGTCTGAGCGCTCAGAGCGCTGCCCGCCCTCAGCCTTCGATGTCCCCTTAGGTTCACTGTATTTTAAAGATGTATTTATTTATTTGAAAGGAACAGTTACAGAGAGAGAGAGAGAGAGAGAGAGAGAGAGAGAGAGACAGGGATATTCCATCCGCTGGTTCATTCTCTAAATGGCTGCAGCAGCCGGGGCTGGGTCAGGCTGAAGCCAGGAGCCAGGAGCTTCTTCCTGGTCTCCCACGCGGGTGCAGGGGCCTAAGGTCCTGGGCCATCTTCTACTGCTTTCCCAGGCCACAGCAGAGAGCTGGATCCCAGGTGGAGCAGCCGGGACTCGAACCGGTGCTCATATGGGATGCTGGCGCTGTAGGAGGTGGCTTTATCCGCTCCGCCACAGCACTGTGCCTCTCCCCTTAGGTGTTATTTATTAATTATTATTTTTTTTAAAGAATGGCGAAATGTTTTGCAGGGTAGCGGAAGAGGCGCCCGTGGTCAGGGCCAGCGCGCCTGTGGCCCTCTCAGCACTGCTCTGTGCAAACCAACCTCGGACGCGTCCCTGGCGGCTGCCACCCGCCCTGAGCCCAGCGCTCTCGCCTTTACCGGGAACCCACTCGCTGGGAGGCGCTGGCCGGGAGCAAGAGGCCCAAGGTCAGCCCCCTCTAATTGGACCCTGCCCAGGGGTCGTTTTGCCAATGCCTCTCCCAGGTCCTCTCTCTCTCCATATTTTTTTTCAGGATTCTTTACTTTTGCAAATGCGCCGGGCCTCTTTATTTCTACCATCCGGCCCGGAAACGCACAATTTTTTTCTCCGCATGCGAGGCTGAGGCTGCAATGAATTCTGGGAAACGTAGTCCTGGCCCCCATTGCTGGCGGAAGTGGCTGGGCGGGACACTCCGCGAGACCTCCTTCCGCAAACGTCACTCCCAGGGCGAGGCCAGGGGGCGTGGCCCCGCCTCCCCAGCCGATTGGCCAGCAGCGCTTCCGGGTCCCCGCCGTCGCACTCGCGGCGCATGCTGGGAGTTGTAGTCCGCATTCCCGTCCGCGCTCAGGGGCTCCGCGGCCAGCTCCGGGGTGCCCAGACCGCGTCCAGCGTTCGGCGGGCGGCTCTGCGGCATGGATCCGGGGCCCGGCGCGGACGCGGCGCTGCCGCTGGCCGGCCTGGCGTGGTCGGCGGCCTCGGCGCCGCCGCCGCGCGGGTTCAGCGCGGTGAGCCGGCCGGCGGGGCAGGGGTGGCCGAGGCCGGTGGCGAGGGGTGGGGGGTGTCCCGGCGTTGACCCGCGCTGACCCGCGCGCCTCTCCCCGCCTTAGATCTCCTGCACCGTGGAGGGCGCCCCCGCCAGCTTCGGCAAGAGCTTCGCGCAGAAGTCGGGCTACTTCCTGTGCCTGAACGCCCTGGGCGGCCTGGAGGTGCGCCGCGCCCCCACTCTGGGGTCCCCGGCTGGGGGTGAGGGTGGATGGGTGGGGGGCTGACCCTCGCCGCTGCCCCCCCACCCCGCAGAACCCGCAGGACAACGTGGTGGTCGACGTGCAGATCGTGGTGGACAAGAGCTCCCCGCCCCCCGGGTTCGTCGCCGTCTGTGACCCCCAGGACAGCAGTGAGTGGGGCTGGGGTCCGACCTCGGGCCGGCGGGGGTCCCGCACGGCTCGCCCCTGTGCCCCCACCCCACCCCGGCCTCGGGGAACCCCCTCCCGGGACGGAGCCCCCCCCGGGGCGGGGCGGGGCTGCCCCCTCAGCCACCCCGGCCCCCTCCCCGCTGGCCTCTCTCACGCCCCCTCCCCACGCCCAGAGGCCTCCGTGTCCAAGAAGAAGCGCCTGTGCGTGAGGCTGGCGCCCCTGGGGGCGGCTGACACGGCCGTGGTGGACGTCCGCCTGAGCGGCAAGGCCAAGTCTGTGCCTGGATACCTGCGGGTGGGGTAGGAGCGCGCCGCCGCCCTGGCCGCCGGCCCAGCCCCCAGCCCAACCCCCAGTCCCCAGCCTCCAGCCCCCAGCCCCAACCCCACCCCCCGGCACCAGTCCCGTTTCCCAGCCCCGGCCCTCCGGTCCCAGCCCCCAGCCCCCAGCCCCCAGCCCCTGGGCCCGGCCCCCAGCCCCCAGCCTCCAGCCCCCAGCCCCCAGCCCCTAGCCCTTGGGCCCAGCCGCCAGCCCTCAGCCCTTGGGCCCAGGCCCCAGCCCTGGCCCCCGGCCCCCGGCCCCCAGCCCCCAGCCCCCAGCCCCCAGCCCCTAGCCCCTAGCCCTTGGGCCCAGCCCCCAGCCCCCAGCCCCCAGCCCCTAGCCCCTAGCCCTTGGGCCCAGCCCCCAGCCCCCAGCCCCCAGCCCCTCCGCGCCTCGGCACCTGCCGGCTCCCCCAGCCGCGGGGTCAGCCCCACCCGGGCCCAGATGCTGTCTCCTCCCTCTGCCCGCAGGGACATGGGCGGCTTCGCTGTCTGGTGCAAGAAAGCCAAGGTGCCCAGGCCAGTGCCCAAGCCCCGCGGGCTCAGCCGGGACCTGCAGGGCCTCTCCCTGGAGGCGCGGAGCCAGCCCAGGTGAGCGGCAGGGCCCCCGGGCGGGGCGGGTGGCGGGGGGGGGGACTTCCGGGCGCCTGACCCTGCTGTGCCCCCTCCAGCCCTGCCGGCAAGGGCGGCGCCCCCGAGCGGACGCTGTCCAGGCTGGGCTCGCGGGCGTCCACCCTGGGGAGAAAGGACTCCATCTACGAGGCGTCCAGCCTCTACGGCATCTCAGGTGAGTGGGGAAAGTGAGGCACGCGTGGGCGTCTGGGCGCGGCGGGAGCCGGGGCTCGAACCTAGGCGCTCGGATAGGGCGGAGCCTCGGCGGCGGCGGCTGAACCCCGCGTCTGATCTTCCAGCCATGGACGGGGTGCCCTTCACGCTGCACCCCCGGTTCGAAGGCAAGAGCTGCGGCCCTCTGGTGAGATGGGACGCTGGAGGGGGCGGGGCCGGGTGGGGGCGTGGCCGAGCCTGGGGCAGACACTCGGCGGGGGCAGCTAGAAGGGGTGGGGTACATCTAGGCCACGCCTTGGGCATGGTGGGGCGGGGCCTGGGCGTAGCTGGGGCGGGGCCGGGGCCTGGGCGGGGCAGCTAGAAGAGGGGCATCCAGACCATGCCCTGGGCGTGGTGAGGGCGGGGCCGGGGGCGGGGACTTGGGGGGTCAGCTAGAAGCGGTGGGGACATGCAGGCCATGCCCTAGGTGGACCTGAGGCGGGGCCGTCCAGGGGTCTGGGTGGAGCTGGGGGCGGGGTCGAGGACAGGGGTCGGGCGGGGCGAGCTGGGGGCGCGGCCGGGGCGTGACTTGGTGGGGCAAGCTCGAAGGGAGCTGGGACACCCTGGCCACGCCCAGGGCTGGGCGGGGCCGGGGTGGGGGCATGACCGGGGCGGGGCCGGCCTGCCCGGGGCGGGGCCCTCCATACCCAGAGAATGAGGCTGGGATCCGCCCGCCTCCAGGCCTTCTCCGCCTTCGCGGACCTGACCATCAAGTCGCTGGCTGAAATCGAGGAGGAGGTGGGTACGGGGTGGGGGTGGGGGTGGGCACACGGACTCCCCGCCCCCCGCAGCGGGCTGCCCCAGTCCCCCCCCAGCCCTCCTCCCCCGCGCGCCCTCGCCCAGCTTCCCCAGGCTGGGGTCGCTCCCTCCTGACGTGCCGCCCCCAGCCCCAGGGCCGCGCCCGCTTCGCCCCTCCCTGACCTCCGCTCTCCCCCCCCAGTACAATTACGGCTTCGTGGTGGAGAAGACGGCGGCCGCCCGCCTGCCGCCCAGCGTCTCCTAGCCCCCTCCCCGCCCCTGCCCTGGAGCCGGGGCTCGGCCTGGGGTCTCCCAGCCCGGGGCCCCGCAGGGCGGGGGCGGAGGGGGCGGGCCAAGCCCCCCACCCGGAAATCAGTGCCTTCTCGACTTTTGTGTCAAAACCGCCGGGTGTCTGGCGGCGGCAGCGCGCCCCGTGCAATAAACACTACGACTCGGGCTGACTTGCGTGGCCGGGGCGTGCACTGCGCAGAGCGGGAAACTGAGGCTCAGGGCAAAGCCCAGTGGCAGGGCGGGGTCGCAGGTGTGGGAGCGGCTGTCTGCGAGCCAGCTGGTGGGGGGCCTCTGCCCGTCCCAGGGCTGAGCCAGGGCCCGGGGCTCCATCCGCGTCTCCCACGCGGGCGGCAGGGCCCCAGGGACTCGGCCCACCCCACAGCGAGCTGCACGAGAAGCGGACCGGGGACTCGAACCCCGGCCCCCGGATCCGGGCACCCAGCGCCTGGCGTCCTCCCGCCGACGGCCGCCAGGGGGCGCTGGGCACCCGTGCCTGGGCCGCCGTCGCCACAGGCGCCCGCCACCATGACACCCGGCGCAGGGTCTTCACTTCCGGGTCAGGGGCGGCCGCGACCCGGAAGCGCCCTAACGGGCCGCTGGGGTCGTCGCTCATTGGCCAGCGCGGGTGCCACGGCAGGCCCCGCCCCCGCAGCGCCTCATTGGCTAGCAGCAATGGGCGGGGCCTGGCCGAGGCCTGCGCGGTGTGGACGCCCCAACGCGGTTCAGGCGCCGAATCAGATGAATCCTGATTTATTGAACACGGGGGACGCTCCCCAAGCGGACACAGAGCCCGGGGGGGGGGGGTCGGGGGGCGGGGCCTTGCGGAAGCCCAACCCCTCCGGACCCCGGATGATTGGCAAGCGGGGGTCAGGGGGATTCTGGGTAAGACTGGGCTGTGCGGGGCCGAGACTTGGCGGGTCCGGGCCGGGGTCCTGCGGGCGTCTGCGGGGGTGGCCGCGCCAGGTGGTCCGGGGGTGGGGGAGGGGAGGCCTTGCGAGGTGAACCTGCCCCGCCCCGACTGCACCAGTTAAGCCCCGCCCCCAGCACCTGCCCGGCTCCTCCCCGCCCCGACTGCACCTGCCAGGCCCCGCCCCCAGCACCTGCCCGGCTCCGCCCCCTCTCTCCCGCCCCGACTGCACCAGCCAGGCCCCGCCCCCAGCCCCTGCCCGGCCCCGCCCCCTCTCTCCCACCCCGCCTGCACCTGCCGGTCCCCCCCACCGCCCCTGGCTCCTGCCCCGTCCCTCCCCACCCTCCCGTCCTCCGCCCCCCGCCCGCAGCTGGCCGTCCCGACCCTCCCCCTGCCCCAGATTCCGACGCCACCGCCCACAAAGCCCCTTTGTTCTCGGGGCCGGGCCGGCTGCGGGCCAGGGGCTCGGGTTCCAGGGCGGCTCCGGGTGTGCGGGGGCGAGGACCCATCCCGGCCTCGTTCTCCCGGAGCCCCGACCCTGACCTGACCCTAACCCCGACCCCAACCCTCACCCAGAGCCCCCGGGGCCCCCTCCTGTGAGCCCCAGAATCCGCCCGGCACCCCCAGCCCGGAAATGATTGACAGGCGGGCCCCAGGGGAAGGCGGGGGTCGCAGCCGGGTCACGGGCGCAGCCCCCCTGCGGGTCGCTGCCGAGGGTCGCAGCCGGGGGTCACAGCCCGTGCCGTCCGCAGCAGGCGGCCTGCGGGACCCAGGCGGGATCCCCGCTTAGCACTGGGGCCCCGGCTGAGCCCCAGCCTCTCCGGGGGCCTCCGTGTTCTCATCTGTGAAATGGATGGAGAGGCTTAGAGCCGCTGTCGCCGCCCCTCAACCCCAGAGGGTCGGACACTCATCTAGCACAGTCCCCACTGCCCGCTCCCAGGGGTGGGTGTGGGGCGCTCCTCTGGCCACCGGGTCGTTGGGAGGAGGGTCCCGGGGGCTCCAGCCCTGGCCTCTGCCTTTCCTTTTGAGAGATTTTGGTAAAGGCTGGAGCCCTGGCAGCCACACTGCACCATGAGGCAGCTTTAAGGACGGCACTCAGGGAGGCTGCAGAGTGGGGGAGAAGTCAGAACCTACTGCTGCCCCCGTGGCCCGGCATGCTGCCCATCTCAGAGGCTGCCCTGGCCCAGGGCCCCCCCGTGGCTGAGGGACCCAGGCAGACTGCTCTCCCGGCCTCCCCTGGGGGAAGCAGGGCCCAAGTTTGGGGTGCACAGGGCACTCGGCGGTGGGTACCCTGCCGGGGCTGCGTCCTGGGGCCGGGCTTGGAGGCTTCAGCCGGGCGGGCAGGGTCCTCTTCGAAGGAGGCTGGGCCCGGATCCCGAAGGCCGCGGCGGGCAGCCCGCGAGGCCCGGAGCAGGGTGTGGGTCAGCGCGGCTGCCGGAACCAGGGCCCCCACGCCGAGGACGGAGGCGGTGGCCACGCCTGTCTCGATCTCGAAAAGCAGCAGTGCATAGATGGACAGCGCTGGGAGAGGAGATGGTTGTCACTTGTTCAGTCAACAAGCAGCTGCCATTGATTCAATCAACAAATGTGTTTTCGATGCCATGCCATGGCGGAGCGTGGCCTGAACCCCAAGGGGCTGAGTCTGGAGGCTGCTCTCAGGGCCGCTGGGTGCTGTCCTCAGGGGACAGCCAGCAGGGACCCAGCCGCAGAGGAGGCCTGGAGAGGGGAGCCCAGGAGCCCGCGGGCACAGCCCGTGCAAAGGTCCTGGGGTGGGAGCCGGGAGGGCGTGGCTAAGGGAGGCGGGGCCTGGAGCCACTCGCTCATGCGGGACCTGCCTGCCCGGGCCCAGGGTGGCCCTGCCCCGGGCTCCGGCGGCCTGGGCGGACGCACAGCCTCCCCCGGCCTCAGTGTGCCATCTCAGGGTCCTGCCCCTGGCCCCGCCCCGGCCGCGCGCCACGCACCTGCCAGGTAGACGGAGACCCCGCAGCACAGGAGCCCGAGCGCTGCGTGTCGGAGGCCGCGGCAGTCGTACAGGAAGCCGTCGGACCTGGGCCGGGGAGGACCCGGATGTCAGCCGGGCATCCAGTCCCCTCTGAACCCCCAGCCTGCGCCTGCCGCAGGGCCTTTGCACTGCCACTCCCACCTCCAGCCGGGCCGTCCCGGCGCCCTGTGCCCTAGGTCTACTCTGCTTCTCCGTTCCCGGCGGCCCCAGGAGCTGAGGGCGGCCAGGGTCCAGCGAGACCCCCGCCCGGCCCCAGCTCAGCCCCCTGCACGCATACCGTGGCCCCTGGAGGGCGGCAGCTTGGTCTGGGCGGGGTCCACGCTAGAGCCCCTGACGCCCCTGAGGACGGGCCGGCAGCCCAGGCCAGGCGCTGGCCAGGATCAAGTTCAAGTCCGGTCTCGCCCCCTCCCGCTGGGAGAACCCGAGGCCGCGGCCCTGTGTCAGGTGCCAGGGCCAGCGGCCAGCGACACAGGGGCCCGGCGCCGGCAGGCAGGGCTCGCACCCTGCTGCGACTCCACCGACGTGCGGAGGGGCCCCAGCCTCGCCCCTGCGCCCCCCCCGCCCCGCCCCCTACCTGCGGGAGCCGGGCGTCCGGGCCAGCTCGGCGCCCAGGTGCCCGCAGAGCGCGGCCAGCAGCAGGCAGGCGAGGCCGAGCGCCAGGCCCAGCGCGGCCAGCGCCCCGGCCAGCGGCAGCAGCGCGCCCGCCGCGTCCTCGGGCAGCCCGCGGCCGGCGGCCGCCTCGGGGTCCGGCCCCCGCAGCTCGGCGCGCCCCGCCTGCAGCTGGAACAGCAGCTGCGCGCCCAGCGCCGCCAGCACGGCGGCCGGGATGCCCAGCAGGGTCATCGCGGCCAGCACCCGGCCGCCGTACGACCGGGCCATGGCCAGGGATGCCGTCCAGGGGTCCCGGGGTGGGGGGAGATGGGGGCGTCGGCGGGACCCCCAGAGGGCGAGGCTGCGGGGAGTTCTGCGGGCCCTGGGCGGGGTCGAGGGCTGCCGCGGGGTGGGGTAGCGGGTCCAGGGGTCGGGGGTCCGGGGAGCCGGCCTGAGCTCCCTGAAGCCTGGGGGAAGTCCGGTTTCTCCGGTGCCCGCGTAACAGCTCCGGTCGTCGGGGCTGGAGGGGGCGTGGCCCTAGCGGGGGCGTGGTCTTTGGAGGGGCGGTGTGAAGTCTGGGAGGGGCGTGGCCCTGGGGGAGGCGTGCTCTCCAGCCGGGCGGGAGTGAGGTCTGGGAGGGGCGTGACCTTCAGAGGGGCGGGGTTAAGCCTGGGCAGGGGCATGGCCGTTGGCGGGCGTGGTCTTTGGAGGGGCGTGGTTAATTCTGGGAGGGGCATGGCCGGGGCGGAGGCCTGATCTCAGCCAGGCAGAGGTGAGGTCTGGGAGGGGCGTGGCCTTCAGATGGGCGGGGTGAATCCTGGGAGGGGCGTGGCCCGGGCAGGGACATAATCTTCGGAAGGGTGTGTTGAAGCCTGGGTGGAGGCGTGGCCTTTCGCGGGCAGGGTGTGGCCTTGGGCGGGAGGGGCGGAGCCTGGAGTTTGGCCCCAGGACCCCCAGACCTCGCTAAACCTGTGTGGCTCTGAGCACCTGATGTTGACGAAGGGGAACAGAAGCTGAAGGAAACCGAATTTATTAGTAAACGATGTGTTGACTACTTCGAGGGACAGAGGCCCACGCGCGGATGCACCCCGCCCGCAGCTGGGGCCGAGCTACGGGGAAGCCGGGGTCCCCCCCCCCCGGGAACGGCTGGGCCGGGGCGGGGCTCGAACCCAGGGTGCGGGTCTCCGCGCGGGTGCCGCCCGCCTGCTCGCCGGCCGGCGTTGAAATACCACCCGCACGGCCACAGCAGGGACCCGTGGTCGCCGGGGAGCCGGGGCCTCCGCCGTTGCCCACCCCCCACGCCCCCACCCCTGGCGCTTTCAGTCCAGCCCCCAGGCCGCGCCCCCCGCGCCCCCCGCGCCCGCCGCGCCCTCCGCGCCCCGCCGCGGCCGCTCCACGCGGTACTTGCAGCGGCGCAGGGGCTCGGTGAGGCTCCGCGGCGCGGGGTCGTCCAGGTCCTCGGGCGGCAGGAAGCTGCGGTCCAGCACCTCGGACGCCTCCTGCCAGTTGGCGAAGCAGGCGGGGCCCAGGCGCTGGATCTCGGCGGCCGCGTCCCGCGTGAGCACGTCCCCACCCGGCTTCAGCACCACGACGGCCGGCAGGCGCTCCACGCAGAACTGGCGCCCCAGCTCCCTGTGGGGCGGGCGCGGCTCAGTGCAGGCCCCGGGGCGGAGTGCCCGCAGCCCGCTCCCTGCACCTTGCCGAGCGCCTGCTGTGTGCACTGCAGGTCCTGTTCTGGGACACCCAGGGCGGGCTCTCGCCACAGGGCCCTTGCACCTGCTCTGCACGGACAGCTGTGCTCAGGAGCCGGCGTGGGGCCCAGCGGTTCCGTGGGGGCATCCCGCGTGGTGAGAGGCCCGGCTCCCCGACAACGCAGACTGCAGGAGGCAGCAATGGCGGCCCAAGTGCTGGGGACCCTGCCACCCATGGGGGAGACCCGGATGGAGCTCCAGCCTCTGTGCTTAGGCTAGGGGGGGCGGCCAAAGTAGGGCGGGGCCACAACGGCCGGAGCTGAGCTGATCCAAAGCCAGGAGCCAGGAGCTCCATCCAGGTCTCCCACGCGGGTTCGGGGGCCCAACGACTTGGGCCATCTCCCACTGCTTTCCCAGACCACAGCAGGGAGCTGGACTGGAAGTGGAGCAGCCGGGACTCGAACCAGGGTCCCTATGGGATGCCGGCACCGCAGGCCACCGCTTCGGCCCTGATAAATATATCTTTTTAAAGATGATTCCTCTCCCAGGAGAGGGCCCCTCCTCCAGGCAGCCCGCCGGGCTCACCTCCGCCAGGCGTCCTCGAAGGGCAGGAAGAGCCACTTCTCGGGCATGTCCCTGAGGAACTGGCCCTGCTGCTCCTCCGTGCGGTCCTGGGACACGTACACCAGCGCCAGCTGCGCCGCCCGCAGCACGTAGAACTCGTCGGTGAGCCGCACGAAGAAGTCCTTGAGCACGGGCGCGAAGGCCTGGCAGCGCGGGCAGGCGGCCGCGCCGAAGAACAGCAGCAGCAGCCGGTTGTCCAGCCGGCGGCTGAGCTCCGCGTCCGTCTCCAGCTCGTCCTGCTCACTGTTGTTCCGGATCAGGACGCGGCCGGAGAACAGGGCGGCCATGGCCGGCTCCGGGTGTCCGGGGCTGGGGAAGCGGGGCCTTTAGGACGGCGGCTTAAGGTCCGCGCTAATCAGCCTAAGGCTGCAGGGCAGCCAAGGTCAAGGCGGGGAGAGGGCAGTGCGGGGGGGGGGGGGGCGCTGCGCTACCTGCAGCGCCAGCTTCCCATAGGGGCGCGAGTTCGAGTCCCGGCTGCTCCACTTCCCATCCAGCTCTCCACTGTGGCCTAGGAAAGCAGTAGAAGATGGCCGAGTGCTTGGGCCCCTGCACCTGCGTGGGAGACCCGGATGGAGCTCCTGGCTCCTGGTCTTAGATTGGCCCAGCTCTGACCGTTGTGGCCATCTGGGGAGTGAACCAGTGGATGGAAGACCTCGCTCTCTCTCTCTCTTTCAAATCAATCAATAAATCTTTTTTTTTTTTTTTTAAAGGGTAACATCTCCAGCATCAGTCGCTCAGGTTTGAGTGAACAAATGAACCTCAGCTCCGTCCCGCACCTTGCCCTGTATAGCGCGCTGGTTGCGGCCGGGTGGCCTCTCTGCCCGGCCCGGCCGGCCCGGCGGATCCCGGCCAGCGGCCGGCAGGTGCCCGCCCTCGGGGTCTCCCTCCCCGCCCGCCGCCCCAGCAGGCCTGGGCCCGGGCCCGGGAGGGCGGGCGCTGAGCGCTGGCCG
This sequence comes from Oryctolagus cuniculus, assembly GCF_051225735.1. Taxonomy (NCBI): domain Eukaryota; kingdom Metazoa; phylum Chordata; class Mammalia; order Lagomorpha; family Leporidae; genus Oryctolagus; species Oryctolagus cuniculus. Next base: position 20,203,460 of record NC_142882.1, on the reverse strand, counting down.
GGCCCTGGGCTCCGAGTGGCGCTGGAAGCCGGCCCTGGTCGCCGCCCAGCACAGCGCCGAGGTCGGCCAAGCAGGGCAGGAGACGAGCCAGCGGGCGGGCGGGACCGGGCGCGGCGCGGTGAGAGGGGTCCACAGAAACGCACGCCCCCGGAGACTCGCAGGAGCTCCAGGAGCCCCGGACAGGGCTGCGCCTGCGGGCAGCTGCAGGTCAGCCGGGCCTGGGCTCTGGGGCCGGGGCCGGGGGCTCCGGGCAGGTGCCGGTCAGCGGGGTGGGGGCCCGGCCGGTCCTGGGCTCTGGGGGCGGGGCCGGGGGCTCCGGGCAGGTGCATCTAGGACGCGCGGATCCCACGTCTGAGCCTGCGCAGGCCGCGCTCTGGCGCTTTCTGGGGCCCTGAGGGCTCGCGCTTCGGACTCCCCGCGGCCCCTCCGGGCGCACGCCCTGAACCGCAGGGCGGCGACCGGCTTAACCAGGCTCTAGAGGTGACCCGGGCCCTCCCGGCCCCCGGGCCGCGGCTCGCGGACGCCACCCGGAGCTCGGCCCGCCGCCCCTGGAGCCACGCCCCCGTCGGAGGAGGGCGGGGCGGGTAGGCGTTGCTATGGGGACAACGCCGGTCTCACAGCCCCGCCCGGCGGGCCGCTCTAGGCCGCGCGTCTCGTTGGCGTCGGCTCTCTGGCCCGCGGTTTCTCTATGGGCGCTGGAGCCAGACAGCGGGGAAGAGGGCGAAACAACCAGGCCGCACCCGGGCGCGAGGCTGCAGGGGGCCCGGCTCGGGGGCGGGGTCTAGCTCGGCGTGGGCGGAGTCTGGCTCCGGGAGGGCGGGGTCCCCGATGAGTGGCAGCTGCTGAGAGGTAGAGGCGGGGTCTAGCTCGGCGTGGGCGGGGCCGGCCCTGGGGGCGGAGCTCGGCCGCGGCCGGGCGGAGGTGGGCGGGGCCGGGGCCGCGTCCGCGACCCGAGCTCCTGCGCTTCCCAGGATGCGGGCCCCGGGTGCGGGCGCGGCCTCCGTGGCCTCCTGGGCGCTGCTCTGGCTGCTGGGGCTGCCGTGGACCTGGAGCGCGGCGGCGGCCCTCGGCGTCTACGTGGGCGGCGGCGGCTGGCGCTTCCTCCGGATCGTGTGCAAGACCGCGCGGCGCGACCTTTTGTGAGTGGGGCCCGGGCGGGGGCGGGGTCAGTGGGCGGGGCGGGGCCTGCACGGGTCCGGGCTGGGGGTCGGAGATCTGCACGGGGGCTCGGGGCTCGGAGGCCGAATGCGGGGGTGCCTGAGGTCGGGGGCGGGGTCTGCACGGGCATGGGGGGGCCCTGAGGAGAGGCCGCAGGGGACACCTTGGGGGCTCCTGGAGGGCGAGGGGGAGGTTCCAAGGTGATTGGGGGCCCAGGAGTTGCTTGGGAGACGAGGAGACTGAGAGGGGCCTCCCGGGGTCCCGGGTGGCGTTGACAGGCGTTGACATCACACCGAACCCCCGGGCTGGGGGACTCTCCGTAGGGGCCGTGGTGACTGAGGGGGGCCCAGTGATCTCTGGGCTCGTGGAGGGGCTGGTAGGGGTTGAGGACTTAAGGGTCTTTATCCAGGGTTTCTATCCCTACCGGGCCATTTGCCGGATTTTCAGTGGCCGGGCCGCTTTGTGAGGGTTTGGGGTTTGTCGGGGCCTGGGTGGGGGGCGCCACTCTGAGTTTGCAGCGATCCCGGGCCCCAGGCGTGGCTCAGGGGGGCGGCTTAGACGGCCTGGGGGTGAAGGTGGAGTTGCTGGGGGCAGAGCTGAGGAACAGGGGCGCCCCTGGCTTGTCCCCGGCTCCTGGGAGGGGGGAGTGCGCCCATTTCAAGGGTGAGGAGACCAAGGCCACGCTGGCCAGCGGGTCTCAGCGCCTCCGCCGCTGCGGAGCAATTCACGGCTGTGAGCAACACCTGTGCCCATTTCACAGATGCGCAAACGGAGGCGCAGTGTGGCCGCGTCGCTTCTCCCAGGACACACAGAGGGTGCGGGGCCGGAGCCCAGGCTCTGAACATAGCCACATCTGTGGTCTGTGGTCAGCCTTCGTGTGGACCTGCCCCCCACTCCGCGCAGGGCCTCAGGGCTTGGGGACCTGTCTGTCCCGTGGAAGGCAGCGAGAGAGAGAGAGAGAGAGAGAGAGAGAGAGAGAGAGAGAGAGAGAGAGAGAAGGTCTTCCATCCACTGGTTCACTCCCCAATTGGCTGCAACGGCCGGAGGTGCGCCAGGAGCTCCATCCGAGTCTCCACGCAGGTGCAGGACCCCAGTACAGAGCCAGCGCCGGCCGCCTCCCAGGATGCGCATGCGCAGGGAGCTGGGCCGGAAGCAGAGCGGGGGACTCCAACCTGCTGCACCAACCACGTGCCCCTGCCCCCTCCCCGGTGTGGGCCCCGAGGCTGCGACCTGATCGGTGTTTGTGGCTCCCAGCCGGGACTGGGGGGGCCTCTGAGGGATTCGCACCGCTTCCCTGGGGAGGGCGGCTAACGGGGCCCCACTTTGCAGGTGGGTAAACCGAGGCCCGAGTGGGAGGGGCCACGGTGTTTGCGCTCTGGTGGGCGCCGTCTGAGCGCCGGAGGAGGGGCCGCGTTTGGACCCCAGGTTCGGGAAAGATTCGAGCGCCGGCCCAGTTCTCCTAACCCGCCCTGCCCCGCCTGGCCCAGAGTCCGTGCTCGGTGACCGCTTCCTGCCCCGCAGTCGGGAGGGGAGGGTCGAGGAGGGGCCCCGGGAAGGGCGCGGAGCCACACACTAGGCTCTTTGTGTGCAGGCCGGGGGTGGCCTGGGCCGCGGCCAGCGGGGGCCGCCCGGGCATGCAGCCGGGGCACAGCGGCGGGTGCAGGGCCTGCCCCGGGGGCTGCTCTGGGGGCGAGAGCAGGAGGGGGGGCGAGGGTGTGGGGGACGAGGGCAGGACCGGGGTGGGCGAGGGTGTGGGGGACGAGGGCAGGACCCGGGCAGAGGGTGTCCCGGGGGGCCAGGGTGTCCCGGGAACCACTCCCCCCACTCCTGTCCCCTGTTCTGGACGCTGACACCCACCCGGGCTTCCTCCGGCCTGTCGCCCCCACCACCGCCCTCGCCGCCACCCTCTCGGGCCCCCTCCCGCGGTCCCTGGGGCCCCTGGGCTGAGTTTGCTCACAGGGATGAGTGGGGTACACAGTAGGCGCTCAGACGCGAGGAGCCGATCGCCCTCGGCCGGCCTGGCCCTGCTGGCTTTGGCACTTGGTTAGGGTCCGAGGCTCCATTCCTTCATCCGAGCAGCGCTCCCCGGTGGCGGTGCATGCATTGAGTGCCTGCTGTGTGCGCCGCTGGCTGGCGTCTGGGTGAGGGGCGGCTCCCGCGCGGTTGCTCCTCGAGTTCCTTCCCCTCGCCGAGTCCCGCGTCCTCCGCTGACCGATAGGGGGCGCAAGGCACGGTATTCAGCAAGTGCTCAATAATTGCTGATCACGCTCACCTTGCCACTGCTTATTCCTCAGATGGATGAGCAGGATTTTTATTTTTTGAGATTGATTTATTTACTTGAAAGGCAGAGTTACAGAGAGGTCAGAGGCAGAGAGAGAGGGGGAGAGAGAGAGAGAGAGAGAGAGAGAGAGAGAGAGAGAGAAAGGTCTTCCATCCACTGGTTCACTCCCCAGATGGACGCAACGGCAGGAGCTGGGCCAATCCGAAGCCAGGAGCCAGGAGCTCCATCCGGGTCTCCCACGTGGGGGCGGGGACCCAAGCACTTGGGCCATCTTCCGCTGCTTTCCCAGGCCACAGCAGAGAGCTGGGTCAGAAGTGGAGCAGCCGGGACTCGAACCGGCGCCCCTATGCGATGCCGCGGCGACTTTACCCGCTGGGCCGCAGCACCTGAGCTTCCTAAGCACCAGGGTGAAGGCCGGCTGCCTGATTTACGTTTTCTGGAAAGTTCTCCCTCTGGGCGTGCGCAGGCGCCCATGAGCCGCAGGGCACGCACCCGCCGGGCCCCTTCCTTCCTGTTCCCCCATTGCTGGCTCTGGTGCCTCTGCAGAGCGGGGTGGCCCCCCGACCCCGCCCACCGCTGGAGGCCCCGCCCTCTCCACAGAGCAGGCTGGGGGGCGGGGCCAGGACTTCCTCTCCCCGCACCCCTGGTGGGTGGGGCCCTGGTCTGCCGCCGCCACCCCCAGGTTCCCGGCGTCACAGCCACGCGTCCCTGCCCTCCGGGGACAGGCGAGGAGACGGAGCACCAGTCGATTGCACCTGCGGTGGGGAGGCAGGAGGGGGCCAAGGCCTGCGGGGGGGGGGGTCGTGCCGATGCTGCAGAGCCCGTGCAAAGGCCCTGGGGTGGGAGCATGGCAGAAACATCAGGGTGGGTGTGGCTGGAGAGATGAGCGGGGAGGAGGAGGGGGAGGGTCTCGCTCTCGCTCCAGCGCTGCGGGGTCTCAGGGAGGCCAGGGACGCCCGGCTCGGGCCCCTTGGCAGACGCAGAGCGTGGGGACCCCGGCCCTGTCCCTGTGTGCAGGGGCTTCCCACGAGAGGCCGAAGAGAGACAGGGGCCCGCGTCCCACGTCACAGCGCCTGCCTCCAGCTCCCTGCGCACGCGCACCCTGGGAGCCGCGGTGAGGGCTCAAGGCTCTGGGCCCCCGCCGCCCACGGGGGAGACCCGGATGGAGCTCCCGCCGCCCCCCAACACCCTGTCTCCCCGGCTGAGCCCCGCGGGCCCTCCACCTCCCCTCCCCGCACCTGATTCCTGCCACACAAGGCGCGTCCCTCCCAGGCCGGAGCCCAGAGCCCCAGGCCCCAGAGTGCAATGGCCGCTTGCATGAATGAATGAAGGGATGAATGAATGAAGTTATGAATGGAGTGGCTGAGTGATGAATGATGCATGAATGAAGGTTTTTTCCCTTCGCCGGGACCGCAGGGTGCTGAGGCCAGGGCTGGGCAGGCCACAGGCGGGGGCTGCGGGAGCCGTGGGGGCGGCGTGGGTCAGGGCGGCGCCCGCTGCTGGTCAAAGACAAGCCCAGGTCGGGGCCGGGCTGAAGCCGGGGGGCCGGGGGCTCCATCCGGGTCTCCCGCGGGGGTGCAGGGGCCTGAGCACCTGGGCCGTCCCTTGCCGCTTCCCAGGCGCATGCGCAGCTGGCATCGCGGGCGGTGGCTCAGCTCCCCGCCCATCTGGCACGGGCCTGGCCCGGCCCCCACCCCCACAGCTGCTGCAGGCATTTGGGGGGTGGTCCCGCAGCCGGGAGCCCTGTCTGTCTCTGCCTCTTCATCACCGCGGTCAGAATCGCGGGTGGGAGGCTGAGGGGGCAGAGGGTGTGTGCTGGGCGCTGGGATGCCCCATGGTGCGGAGGGTCCTGCAGAGGGCCGAGCCCGCCGGGACACACGGGGCTGCTGGGGGTCGCAGCCCTGGAACCCGCTGGCTGATTGGCCCCTGCTCTGCCTCCCCCCGGCAACCCAAGGGTTAACCATCAATCTGGCAGCGACCCCCTGGCTGCCCTGGGACTCCCCCCATAGGGAAGCTGGAGCTCTGGGGGTCCCGGGATGGCCAGGGCGCCCCTGACCCGCCCCCTCTGCGTCCCTCGCAGTGGCCTCTCCGTGCTGATCCGCGTGCGCCTGGAGCTGCGACGCCACCAGCGCGCCGGCCACACGGTGCCGCTCATCTTCCAGGCCGTGGCGCGGCGGCAGCCCGAGCGCCTGGCGCTGGTGGACGCGGGCAGCGGCGCGCGCTGGACCTTCGAGCAGCTGGACGCCTACTCCAACGCCGTGGGCCACCTCTTCCGCCAGTTCGGCTTCGGCCCGGGCGACGTGGTGGCGCTCTTCGCGGAGGGCCGGCCCGAGTTCGTGGGGCTGTGGCTGGGCCTGGCCAAGGCGGGCGTGGTGGCTGCGTTGCTGAACGTGAACCTCCGGCGTGAGCCGCTGGCCTTCTGCCTGGGCACCTCGGGCGCCAAGGCCCTGGTCTACGGCGGGGAGCTGGCGGCGGGTGAGGCTGGGCCCGGGGCGGCAGTGGGGGGCCGAGGCGGGGAGTACTGGCTGCGCAGTAACCCGCTGGGGGCGTGGCCCGCTGGGGGCGTGGCCCACTGTAGTACGCGGGGCGTGGCCAGCTGGGGTGTGGCCTGCTATAGTATGCTGGGGGTGTGGCCCACAGTAGTATGCAGGGGTGTGGCTTGCTATAGTATGCTGGGGTGTGGCCCACTGTAGTAGGCTAGGGTGTGTGGCCTGCTGGGGGCATGGCCTAGTATAGTAGCTGTGGGTGTGGCCCACTGTAGAATGTGGGGTGTGGCCTAGTATGGTATGCTGGGGGTGTGGCCCTGGGGGTGTGGCTCTGAGATGTGAGGCCTTTGGCTGCCCTGGGCGGGGAGGCCGTGCGGGGGTGGGGCCGGGGGCTGCGGGGACCCCTCCCTGGCCGTGACCGGCCTTTCCCGCGGAGCCGCAGCCGTGGCAGAGGTGAGCCCGCAGCTGGGCAAGAGCCTCGTGAAGTTCTGCTTGGGAGCCACGGGGCCCGACGCTGTGCCGCCGGACACGCAGCTCCTGGACCACCTGCTGTCCGAGGCCTCCACCGCCCCGCTGCCACCCGCCCCCAGCGCGGGCATGGACGGTGAGTCCGGGCCAGCCCCACCCCACCCCCACCCTCGCGCCTTTCCCGCGCCCCGGGCCCGGTCCCCAATGCGCGGGTCTCCTGCAGGCCGGCTGTTCTACATCTACACGTCTGGGACCACAGGGCTTCCCAAGGCCGCCATCATTGTGCACAGCAGGTGAGACCCAGGCCGCCCCGCCCCACGCCCCTGCGCACCGTGATCCCCTGAGCCCGCGCCCCGGGTCCCCACCTCCGGCCCGTGAGCAGGACCTGTCTGTGCTTCCTGTTCCCACCACGGCCCGGACCCCCGATCCGGCCTCCTGACAGCGCCGGCCCCCTCTGCAAACCACAGCAGAGCCGAAAGCCCCTCCCCGCACCTGCCGTGGCCTGCATGACCCCTGCAGCGTCACCTTCCTCCTCCCCTACCCCCTCCCCTTTGAACCCTCGAACTCCGCACACCTGCCTCCAGGCCTTTGCACCTGCTGTGCCGCCCCAGCGCCCTCCCGCTGGGTCTCAGATCTTGACCCCCCTCCCTGGGGGCACCCAGCCGGCAGTAGGAGGCATTGTACCTGCTGCCCCCACCCCCCCCCGCTCCGGCCAGCCTGGGAGCCCCGCGGGCTTGGCTGTGCCTGGGTCCGCACCCAAGACAACAGCCCAATCGCTCTACCTATCTCAGGGGGAGGGGGCTCGGGTCGCAGCCCCTGCCTCCCCGTTCCCCCCTGCAGGTACTACCGCATCGCCGCCTTTGGCCACCACGCCTACCGCATGCGGGCAACCGACGTCTTGTACGACTGCCTGCCGCTGTACCACTCGGCAGGTAGGGCAGGGCGGGGCCTGGCAGGGGCGAGGGCGGGGCGGAGCTGGAGGCGGGGCGGGATAGGGGGCGAGGCCTGGCTGGTGCGCGGTGGGCGGGATGGAGCGGGCGGGGGGCAGGGGGTGGAGCCCGGACGGGGTCAGGGACGGGGAGGGCCAGGGGCGGGGCGGCACCGGGCCTGGGGTGGGGTGGGGCCTGTGCAGGGCCTGGGTGGTGTGGAGGCGGGGCCAAGGCTGAGGGAGTGCAGGGCCTGGCCTGTGTGGGACGGGGCCAGGGCGTGGCCTGGGTGAGGCGAGGCATGAGTGGGGCCGGGGTGCCACGGGGTGGGGCCTGGGCGGTGTGGAGGCGGGGCCAGGGATGGGGGTGTGGGGCGGGGACAGGACTGGGGCGGGGCCTGGGCAGCACAGGGCTGGGCTGGGGTGGGGCCTGGCCTGGGTGGGGCGGGGCCTGGGGCGGTCCGGTTCCGGGCCCACTCACCCGCCTCTGCAGGCAACATCATGGGCGTGGGCCAGTGCCTGCTCTACGGGATGACCGTGGTCCTCCGCAAGAAGTTCTCGGCCAGCCGCTTCTGGGATGACTGCGTCCAGTATGACTGCACGGTGAGGCCCCGCCCCTCGCTCTGGGCCCCGCCCAGACCAGCACCCACTCGCCGAGACCCCCATGGCCACTGCGCCTGGGGCGACGCTGCGCGCGCCCATTTTGCAGGTGGGGCCACAGAGGCTTGTCCGGTGAGGCCCACAGCGGGGTCCAGGGGCTTCCGGGTAGGGTCCGATGCTGAGGCGGGGTTGGGGGGCGCCTGAGCCCTGGCTGGGGCTAGGGAGGGGCAGATGGGCCGAGGGAGGAGCCTCGAGTGAGCTGGGACAGTGGCCCCCCACAGGGGCAGGCTCTCCAGGCCCCGCCCCTGCCCCGCCCCATCCACGCCCCGCCCACAGGTGGCGCAGTATATCGGTGAGATCTGTTGCTACCTGGGGCATGGTCTCAGGCCAGCCCCCAATCCCTGACCACGCCCTTCCTGGCCCCGCTCCCAGGTGGTGCAGTACCTGGGCATGGTCTCAGGCCCGCCCAGCCGTGACCACGCCCCACCCTGACCACGCCCCACCCAGACCTCACCCTTGACCACGCCCCCGCCCCAGGTGGTGCAGTACCTGGGCATGGTCTCGGGCCCGCCCAGCCATGACCACGCCCCACCCTGACCACGCCCCACCCAGACCTCACCCTTGACCACGCCCCCGCCCCAGGTGGTGCAGTACATCGGGGAAATCTGCCGCTACCTGCTCAGGCAGCCGCTGCGCGAGGCCGAGCGCCGCCACCGCGTGCGCCTGGCTGTGGGGAACGGGCTGCGTCCCGCCCTCTGGGAGGAGTTCGCGCAGCGCTTTGGGGTGCGGCAGATCGGGGAGTTTTACGGCGCCACGGAGTGCAACTGCAGCATCGCCAACATGGACGGCAAGGTGGGGCCCGGGGAGACCCCCGACCCGCCCTCCCGCCTGGGGCCTGGGAAGACCCCATGGACTGCAAGGTGGGGCTAGGGGAGACCCCCGCCCCCGGGGGCCCCCGGGAGAGACCCCCGACCCGCCCTCCCGCCTGGGGCCTGGGAAGACCCCATGGACGGCAAGGCGGAGCCAGGGGAGACCCCGCCCCCGGGGGTCCAGGGAGACCCCCGCCCTTGGGGGCCCCAGGAGAGACCCCCGACCCGCCCTCCCGCCTGGGGCCTGGGAAGACCCCATGGACGGCAAGGTGGGGCTAGGGGAGACCCCGCCCCGGGTGCCTGGGAGAGACCCCCGCCCTCCCGCCTGCCCGGCCCGGAGCTAAATGGAGTCTCCTAGTGGGGTGGGGGTGGGAGGACAGGGGCTGCGGGCAGCCCCACGGCCACGCCCCAGGCCACTCTCTCGCCCCCAGGTCGGCGCCTGCGGCTTCAACAGCCGCATCCTCCCGCTTGTGTACCCGATCCGACTGGTGAGGGTGGACGAGGACTCCCTGCAGCCGCTGCGGGACGCGCGCGGCCTCTGCGTGCCCTGCGAGCCCGGTGAGCCCGGGGAGCTGCGGCCGGGGTCTCCCCTCCCTGCCCGGTCCCGGAGAGCTGCGGCCGGGGTCTCCCCTCTCGTACCCCGCCCCGCCGGCTCAGCCCGAGCGCCGCCCCCTCCCCAGGCGAGCCCGGCCTCCTCGTGGGCCAGATCGACCAGCAGGACCCCCTGCGCCGCTTCGACGGCTACGTCAGCGAGAGCGCCACGCGCCAGAAGATCGTGCACAGCGTGTTCCGCAGGGGCGACCGCGCCTACCTGTCAGGTGCGCCCTGGGCGGGGCGGGGGGGGCGCCTACCTGTCAGGTGTGCCCTGGGCGGGGCGGGGGGGGGGCGCCTACCTGTCAGGTGCGCCCTGGGCGGGGGGGGGGCGCCTACCTGTCAGGTGTGCCCTGGGCGGGGCGGGGGGGGGCGCCTACCTGTCAGGTGCGCCCTGGGCGGGGCGGGGGGGGGCGCCTACCTGTCAGGTGCGCCCTGGGCGGGGCGGGGGGCGCCTACCTGTCAGGTGTGCCCTGGGCGGGGTGGGGGGCGCCTACCTGTCAGGTGCGCCCCGGGCGGGGGCGGGGGGCCGCGGGCGGGGGCAGAGGAGCCCCGGCCCCAGCGCCCCGCCCGCCCCACCCCCCAGGTGACGTGCTGGTGATGGACGAGCTGGGCTACATGTACTTCCGGGACCGCGGCGGGGACACCTTCCGCTGGCGAGGAGAGAACGTGTCCACCACGGAGGTGGAGGCTGTGCTGAGCCGCCTGCTGGGCCAGACGGACGTGGCCGTCTACGGGGTGGCGGTGCCAGGCACGCTGGGACCGCAGAGGGGGCGGGGAGGCGCTGGAGCTGTGGACGGCCCGGGCAGCTGCACATGGCAGGCGGCGGCTCCTGGGGCGGGCAGGGGCGGGCAGGGGGTCTCAGCTGCCTCTCCGTCCCCAGGGGTCGAAGGGAAAGCGGGCATGGCAGCCATCGCTGACCCCCAGGCCCGGCTGGACCCTAACGCCCTGCACCAGGAGCTGCAGAAGGTGCTGGCTCCGTACGCCCGGCCCGTCTTCCTGCGCCTCCTGCCCTGCGTGGACACCACAGGTGAGGCTTCGGCCCCGCCCCCGCTGCCCTGCCGTGGTCCGGTCCCGTGTGGTCTCCCCCGTGGGTGGCCCACATGGAACTCTGCACGAGCGCCCCCTGACGGCACAGCATTGCAGTGCATGGGGAGAGACCGGAAGTCGCAGGTGGGCGGGGCCAGTCAGCCAATGGGAGCACAGCACCATCGACCTGATTACCATGTGCTAGGCCCGCCTCTTTTTTTTTTTTTTTTTTTTTTTGACAGGCAGAGTAGACAGTGAGATAGAGAGACAGAGAGAGAAAGGTCTTCCTTTTGCCGTTGGTTCACCCTCCAATGGCCGCCGCTGCAGCCGGCGCACCGCGCTGATCCGATGGCAGGAGCCAGGATCCAGGTGCTTTTCCTGGTCTCCCATGGGGTGCAGGGCCCAAGCACCTGGGCCATCCTCCACTGCACTCCCTGGCCACAGCAGAGAGCTGGCCTGGAAGAGGGGCAACCGGGACAGAATCCGGCGCCCTGACCGGGAATAGAACCCGGTGTGCCGGCGCCGCAAGGTGGAGGATTAGCCTATTGAGCCATGGCGCCGGCCCATGGCCCGCCTCTTAAAGGCCCAGCCACCTCTTAACATGGCGGGCTCTGGAGGAAGGGGCGGCCCAGCAAAGGCCCAGCGGCGCCGGCCGCCCCCTGCCCAGCCCGTGCCCCCCACCCCTCCCGCAGGCACCTTCAAGATCCAGAAGACGAGACTGCAGCACGAGGGCTTCGACCTGCGCCGGATCTCCGACCGCCTCTTCTTCCTGGACCCGCAGCAGGGCGCCTACGTTCCCCTGGACGAGGGCGTCCACATGCGCATCTGCTCGGGGGCCTCGGGCCTCTGAGCCCGGCCGAGCCTCGCCCTGGGGTCGCTCGCCCACCTGGCCGAGGTGCACGGGGCGGGGCTGAGAGCCTGGACCCCCCAGGAACCCCCGTCTGCCCCTCCCCGCCCTGTCCGGCCTCGTCCCTCCCCAGTCACCCTGTCATCACCAGCTCCCTCCACGCGGTGCCTTAAGAGCCCCAGTCCGGCCCCCCATGGCTGCTGGGTGCCAGCCATTGTCACTCCGTCCCGGTGCCCTCAGCCCAGCCCAGCGAGGACCCCCCTGGGGTCAACCAGAAACTCCGCTGGGCAGAGCCAGGTGCCTTCTGCACTGTGCTGTCCTGGGCCCCGCCTTCTCCATGCCCTGGAAGCTTCCAGAATGCACTGTGGTCTCCAGGGAGTCTGGCCACCCATGTGGTTCGCCCGTGTGGACGGAAGCTCCTGGGCGTCTGGCCCCATCCCACCCGGCTGGAGGAGCCCAGGGGCTCTGGCCGCCACAGTGCCCCGCTGTGGCAGCGCCTGGACATGGGCGCCGGCCCCGCAAGGCTCGGACACGGACACGGACGCTGGGCTCGGACGGGGATGCCGACCTGGGACACAGACGCTGGGCACGGACAGGGATCTGAGAGCGGACATGGACGCTGTGCTCAGACACGGACGCCGGCCCGGGACACGGACGCTAGGCTCAGACGCGGACGCTGGGCTCGGACACGGACCCCGGCCTGGCCTGGCCGGCACAGGACGGGGTCGGCAGCGAGTGGCCGCGCGGTCCCCTGTGAAGTCCGCCTACCTGCGAGGTCTTTGTCTTCTGGCTAGTTTTCAGAAATAAACCTACAGCGTCCGCGCCGGCCCCGTGATCTGTTGTCCGCCCCGCGGGGCACAGAGGGGCCAGGCCCGGGCAGGCCCTCGGCGGGGACGCTCGCTTTCCGTGTGATCTGTTTATTTGGAGAGCAGATCAGATGGGGAGAGCGCGCGGTCTCCCATCCGCGGGGTCGCTCCACACAAGCCCATGGCGCCTGCAGCTGCGCCGGGAGCTTCCTCAGGTCTCCCAGGTGGGTGCAGGGCCCGAGCACCTGGGGTGCTGTCTGCTGCCGTCCCGGGCCCTTTGCGGGAGCTGCGAGCGCCCCAGCGCCGGCCGCACCCTCTGTGTGAAGCCCCCTCCCCAGCCTGGGCCTGCGGAGACCAGGGCTCTGCACTGGCTCAGTGGCCAGGGCAGGAGTGGGCGTGTCCCGATGGGCGGGGACTGAGGACTGCAGCCTGCGTGGGAGGGGGCGTGTTCCCCGGGGCGTGTCACCGATGGGGCGTGTCCCAGAGGGACAGGAACTGTGGACGCGCTGAGGGCCAGGCGAGGGAGTAGGCGTGTCCAGAAGGGCGAGGACTGAGGACTGCAGCCCCAGGCTAGGGAGTGGGTGTGTTCGGGGGCGTGTCATCGAGGGGCCGGGGACGAGGACACTGCGGGCCCCGGGGAGGAGTGGGCATGTCCCATGGGGGTGTGTCCTGAGGGGGCAGGGACTCAGGGCTGTGGCCTAGGCTAGGGTGTGGGAGTGTCCAATGAGAGGGCGTGTCCCTGAGGACGCTCAGCGGCCCCGGTGAGGGAGTGGGCATGTCCCGAGGGGCGGGGACTGAGGGCTCTACGGCCTCCACGCCCACCGGCTAAGGCCCCGCCTTGCCTCCCCACCGCGGGCGCCCGCGGTCATTGGCGTTACCCCCGGGGGTTCCCACGCCTCCTCGGTGAGCACCGCGGGGTCCCGGCCCCACCTGGGGCCAGCGCCGTCTCCGCTGTGGGATTCGTGGGCATCTAGGGGCTGGCACCGTCTACACAGCATGTTCCGGTGTGGGATTGGGGGCATCTGGGGGATGGCACCGTCTACACAGCAAGCTCACTGAGTCTCATGGCCTACTTTCCATTTCTGAACGCTTCCTCCTCCAGGAAGCCTTCCCAACTCCGCTCAGCATTCGAGTTCCACCTGCCCCAAGGTCTCATTGGGAGCTCAGGCACCCGGCGGCTTAGACAGCGCGCAGGCGCAGTAGGGCAAAGCAGGACCGGGCCGGGCCCTGGCGTGGCTTCAAGGGCGGCACTGCGCATGCCCCGCAGGGGCGCGGCCGGGCTTCGCGCACGCGCACTGGCGACGGCCGGGCTTTCTTCCGCCTCGCCGCCGCCGCCATGGCCACCCCGGCCCCTGGCCTCGTCTCGGTGTTCTCCAGCCCGCAGGAGCTGGGCGCGTCGCTCGCGCAGCTGGTGGCGCAGCAGGCCGCGAGCTGCCTGGCGGGGGCCGGCGCCCGCTTCGCGCTCGGGCTGTCGGGCGGCAGCCTCGTGTCCATGCTGGCCCGCGACCTGCCCGCCGCCGCCGCCGCCGCCGGGCCGGACAGCCTGGCGCGCTGGACGCTGGGCTTCTGCGACGAGCGCCTGGTGCCCTTCGAGCACGCCGAGAGCACGTACGGCCTGTACCGGGTGAGCGCGACGGGGCCGCCGGGATCGGGCGCGGGGCCACGCCCACCTGGGGCCACGCCCACCGCGGGAGCCGGGGTCACGCCCATTGGTCACGCTCGGGGTCCGAGTGGTCTTGGCGGCCTCTCGGGCGTGGGACCCCAGGTCCCCAGGAGTCAGGGTCGGTCCCCGGTTTCAGAACTGCAGAAAGGGCGCGGCCGGGGGAGGGGGGAAGTCGCGGCCAGACTTGGCCCTGGTGCCGCCCCCTCTCCCCCGGGAGCTGCGACCCCCGTGGCCGGCACGGCAGTGCTGTGCGGAGCTCGGAGCCTCGCGTCTGAGGCCGGACCAGCGGGGTCTCCCGGGCCCTGCCACCCCCCGTCCGTCCCCGCGGGGCCCTGCCACCCCCTGTCCACCCCTGTCTGTCCCGCGGGGCCCTGCCACCCCCTGTCCGTCCCCGTCTGCCCCCGCGACCCCCTGTCCACCCCCGTCTGTCCCGCGGGGCCCTGCCACCCCCTGTCCGCCCCCGTCTGTCCCCGCGGGGCCCTGCCACTCCCTGTCCGCCCCCGTCTGCCCCCGCGGGGCCCTGCCACCCCCTGTCCACCCCCGTCTGTCCCGTGGGGCCCTGCCACCCCCTGTCCGCCCCCGTCTGTCCCCGCGGGGCCCTGCCACCCCCTGTCCGCCCCCGTCTGTCCCGCGGGGCCCTGCCACCCCCTGTCCGCCCCCGTCTGTCCCCGCGGGGCCCTGCTACCCCCTGTCCGCCCCCGTCCGTCCCCGCGGGGCCCTGCCACCCCCTGTCCGCCCCCGTCCGTCCCCGCGGGGCCCTGCCACCCCCTGTCCGTTCCATCCCCTCTGCTTGGGCTCCCGCACTGGGCCCCCGCCACCTGCGTGGGAGACCCGGATGGAGCTCGGGGCTGCTGGCTTCTGGGGTGGGAACCAGCGGGTGGAGAAGCTCTGCCCCTCTCTCTCTCTGTGTCTCTGTCTCTCTCTCTCTCTCTGTGGATGGAAATAAACAAACTTCTCAGAGGGTCCTCGAGACCGCACCTCTACCCCTGCCCCTCCCCGGGGACGGTGCCCTGCGCCGGACTTCCTCTCAGGGGCACCTGCACCGGGGGCGGGGCTTCTGGGGCGGAGGATCCGCTGGGACCGCCCCGGCCACGCCCCCAGAGGCGCAGGGCGATCCTGAGGCCCCTGGTTCCTGGGGAGTCCTGCAGGGGAGGAGGGCGGGGCGCCCCTGGCCTGGGTCTGAGCCCGCGTCCATCCGGGTCTCTCCACGGGGGGGGGGGCCTGCGCTCGGGCCTTCACTGCTGCTCCCTTCCAGAGTCCGCATGCGCAGGGAGCTGGGGTCCAGAGCCAGGACTTGAATGCAGAGGCGAGCGCCCCGAGCGGGAGCAGCGTCCTCGGGAGAGCGCGGGGGCGGGAGCGACGGTGGTGTGGCGTGTGCACTGACCAAGACAGGGACGAAGGGGCAGCCCTGGCCTAGGGCCCTCCCTGGCTCCCTGCAGGCCTCGGGCCAGCGTGCAGGGCAGTCCCGCGTCCGCCACCGCCGGAACACGGCGCGGGGCTGGTGCCGCTGACCGCGCCCCCTCCGTCCGCGCAGGCGCAGCTGCTCCCCAGCCTGCCCATCCCGGCCAGCCAGGTGCTCACCATCGACCCCGGGCTGCCCCTGGACGCCGCGGCCGACGACTACGCCGCGAAGCTGCGACAGGTGAGCCCCCGGGCGCGGCCGCAGGGCGGGGACCCCGCCGCAGCCGCGTTCTCACCTGCCGCCCCCACCCGCCGCGCAGGCCCTGCAGGGAGACCCCATCCCCGTGTTCGACCTGCTGATCCTGGGCGTGGGCCCCGACGGCCACACCTGCTCGCTCTTCCCGGACCACCCCCTGCTGCAGGTGAGCGCGCCCCCTGGAGGAGACCCGGCGCCAGCGCGCGGGAGGGCCGAGCGGGCGGGGCCGGGCGGGGCGGGATGACCCGCCCATTGGACGCGCCGCCCGCCTGTCTGGAGCCCGGGGCTCTGCGCCGCCAACCACGGAGGCGCGGCGGCCCAGGTGACCTGTCCTGCGGCCTCCCCAGGAGCGGGACAGGATCGTGGCGCCCATCAGTGACTCCCCTAAGCCGCCGCCGCAGCGCGTGACGCTCACGCTGCCCGTGCTGAACGCGGCCCGCAGCGTCGTCTTCGTGGCCACCGGGGAAGGCAAGGCCGCCGTGCTGAAGGTGAGGGGGCGGGGCCTGGGCGGGTGGGGGCGGGGCGCGGGTGGGGAGGAGCCTGGGTGGGGGTGGGGCCTGGGGTCTGCAGCTGGGGAGTGGGATGATGGGGGTGGGGCGGGGCCTGGGTGGAGCCTGGTGGCGCTGGACGGGGCCGGAACCTGCTGGCCCCGCCCCAGGAATGGCCGAGTGCGGATGTTCCAGGGCATTCCTGAGTCTGAGTGGGGCGGTGTCGGGGTCCCGGGCCTTGGGGGTCCCTGACGCCCCGCGCTCCGCCCGCCCGCCCGCAGCGCATCCTGGAGGCCCGCGAGCCGCGCCCCCTGCCCGCCGCCCTGGTGCAGCCCCGCGCCGGCGCGCTCCGCTGGTTCCTGGACGAGGCCGCGGCACGGCTGCTCACGGTGCCTGTGGAGAAGCACTCGGCGCTGTAGCGGCCGCGCGCCGGACCGGACCGAACCGAACCGAATCACAGCACCCCCGCGCCGGGCCGCGCCGGGCCCCGCAGTAAAGCGCATCGCCCGGGGCTGCCGCCGCCGCCGCCCTGTCCTAGTACCTGCGGGCCCTCGGAGGGGGTCCCGGCCAGAGGAGGGGGCGGACGGACAGACGGACAGACAGACGGACGCCGGGGCCGGGCGCATTAGCCGGGAGCTGGGACTCGGACCCAGGCCCTCGCTTCCGGGCGCCGCCCCCAGTGCCCACCGCGGCGGCGGGGACCCCTCCCTATTGCATCCGCCCTGCAGCTGCCCCCTCCCCAGGGCCGCCAGGGCCCCCCTCCCCGCTGCCCGGCAGGAGCCGAGGAGCGCGAGGCGGGAATTGAAACCCGGAGCGGAAACCACAGCACAGCGCGCGGCTTCCTGGGGGCCCCTGGGGGCGGCGCCGGCCGGGTGGGTGTGGCGGAGGAGCAGCTGGCAGGGCCCGCCCAGGGGCAGGAAAGCCCTGGCCTCAGGCCCGGGGCAGCGCCCCCTCCCCTGCCCTCCGAGCGATCCGGCTGCGTGAAAAGAAGAAACGAGAATCCCACTCGTGTCCTGGCAGCCTGACCGGGACACTGAGTGCCATCCCCGCGGGGAGACCCCACCCGGGCCCGGCGAAGAACCGGCATCGTCCTCGCGGCCCTGGCCGCCCCCGCCGTCACCCAGTGGGCCTGCCTCACGGTCCACCATGGCTGCTGTGTTCCCGCGTTGTGTGCACACTCCAGCACGGAGGCCATGGATTGCGCTGCTGCGGCATCAGAAGCCGCGGGCACAGGGCGCACCGCTGGGGTCCTGGTCCTGCCGGCCCCCGGGCCACGCCCCATCCCCCTCCTCCCCCAGGAAGGGTCCTCCCCCCCCCCGTGATCCCAGGCCAGAGCCGGGTCCTGCCTGGTGCCCCCTCCCCTGGTGCCGGGGCTCGGCCCCCAGTCACTCATTCACTCAACAAACTCGGGGAGGGGGCCGTGGGGAGCTGCTGCCCCCCGGGGGCCCGGGTTCAAGCCTCGGCCAAGCCACCTGCAGGCTGGGGCCCGGATGGAGGCCGTGGCTGTCGTGGGCCCCTGGGGGTGACCCCACAAACCTCAGTCTCTGTCGTTATGTCAAATAAAATTGGGAAAAGCGGCGTCGGGGTGATGACTGGGGGGGGCAGGGTCTACCGGGGTCTCCCAGGCTGTGCACTGAGCCCGGCGGGCCCCAGGGAGGGCGGGGGTCCTCCGGGGGGTCTCCCCAGCCTGGGGCTCCTAAGGGGGGTCCACCTCCACGGAGCAAGGGTCGCCCAGTGCAGGGGCAGGGAGGCCTCCTCCCCGATCGCCCCCAGGTCTTGCCGGGGGTCCCCCTGTGTCTCCTCCAAGGCCATTTCCCTCCCATGCCCCTGCCTCCTCCTGCCCCCCCCCCGCACTGAAACCCCCAGCAGGGGGCAGCCATGCGGGGCGGGGCGTCCCCAACCCAGGGCCAGGCGGCCTCGTAGCCTCTGCCTAGCCGGTGGGCTCCTGAGCAGTCGCAGGATGGGCGGGCGGCAGACGCGGCAGCTGAGCAGTGAGTGGGGGACGCGGGGCGGAGTCCAGGCCACAGCCTCGACCCGCGTGGGGCTCCCGCTGGGAACCGCACCTGCGGCGCCGCCATTTCACAGGGGCGCCGGTTCGAGTCCCGGGTGCTCCACTTCCCATCCAGCTCCCTGCTGTGGCCTGGGAAAGTCGCGGAAGATGGGACAAGTCCTTGGGCCCCTGCACCCGCGTGGGAGACCCGGATGGAGCTCCTGGCTCCTGACTTTGGCCTGGTTTAGCCTTGGCCTTTGCAGCCAACTGGGGAGTGAACCAGCGGATGGAAATTCTCTCCCTCCCTCCCTCCCTTCACCCTGAGTTGGAGGGCGAGAGGGTGGCCTTGCCGGGGCTGTCAGCAAGGAGGTGCGGGAACAGCCTTGGAGAAGCCGATGGCGCTCGTTTTGTTTTGTTTTCCTCGTTGTTTCGTTTTTGTTACTGTAGTGGCTTAGCCCGGCCCTGCTGGGGCAGACTAGCCGGTGCTTTCCACCCATGGCTCTGCCGCAGGCCCGAAGCCCCCCTCCCCCAGTGGTGCAGAACAGCTACCACAGCGCCAGCCATTAGGCCGACATTCCAGGCAGGAAAACTCGAAGTCTTGTCTGTACAGCCCCGTGCACAACCTTAGACAGACAGCTTTTTGGGTTCCTCCTGTCTCAGGATGCAGGACACCCCCCCCCCCATCAGCCCACGCAGTGCTGGGAGGGCGCTGGGTGCCGGGGTCAAGGCACTTGCGGGGCAGAGTGCCTGGGTTCAAGTCCGGGCCCGGCCTGGGAAGCATTGGCAATGGCTGCGGTACCGGGGTCTCTGCCGCCTGTGTGGGGTCGTTTGCGGCTCAGTGGACACCCGCACTGTCCTCTTGTCCTGCAGCCCGGGTGGACGCCCTGTCGCGGGACTTCCTGCCCTGCTCCCGCGGGCAGCTGGCGGCCTCCGTGCTGAGGGGGCAGGCGGGGCCTTGCGGGTTCTGGGCTCCGGTCGCAGAGGGCGGGGGTGGGCGGTGGGGAGTGCGGGATGGACCCCGGGGCCTGCGGGACCGTGACCCACCGGCGATCTGGCCCTGGTCTCTCCCACGCGCAGCTGACCGTGGCCTGTGCACCTGCGGGTTCCAGCCACCCCGGCGCCAGGACTTCTATAAAGCTGCGTCCGTGTGCAGTGCGGCGGGCGTGGATTCGCCTCGCGAGCTTCCCTAAGCGGCGCCGGGTCGGGGGTTGGGGGTCCACGGGCGCCCCCGCCCTCTGCCTGCCCCAGCTCCCTGCGCATGCGCACCCTGGGAGGTAGCAGGGGCTGGGGCGGATCCCCTCCCCCCTCCGTGGGGGTCTCAGGGCTTCCCCGCCCCCCAGCGGCGCCCACCGGGGCCCCGCCGGCCCCGAGCCTCCTGACCGGAGCCGGGGTCGGTGCTCAGCTCCGCTCATTGCCGCCGGCTGCGCATCTGCCCATCTTACAGAGGGGCAGACTGAGGCCGGGGAGAGCGGCGGAGCGAATCTCCCGCGGCCGCCGATGGCCTGCAGGTGCACGGCCGCCCACCGCCCTCCGGCCACCGGACCCACCGCGCTGCCCGAAACTCCTGGGCCAGACCCGGGCTGGGACTCCAGGCTGCGCGGGCTCCACATCAAACCGGACCCGCGTCTGGTCGGTTTGCGGTGCTGTGATGACTCGGCCGGACTGGAAGCCGCGTTTATTGCGTTATTTTTTTAGATTTGCAGTGAGTTTCCTGTTCATAGTTTTTTCCTTTCTACTTTTCTGGACTTTTTTTTATTATTTTTTTTTTAAGATTTATGAGAGAGAGAGAGAGGTCTTCCATCTTCTGGGTCACTCCCCAGATGGCCGCAATGGCCAGGGCTAGGCCAGGCTGGAGCCAGGAGCTCCCCACCCCGTCGCCGTCGGCGCCGCCCCGGACTAAGCGAGCGACCCCTCTCCCTGTCCCCCCTCTAGGCCCCCACGCGGTCCCCGCGCCCAGGGACTCCGGGTGGCAAGACCCAGTGAACCTCGGCTCTGGTCCCAGCTCCAGAGCGGCGCAACATTCCGGACGTACTGTGCCTTTAAGGCGGGCGGGGGGCGGGGAGTAGCCGCTAACGTCACCGAGGCCGCGCAGGCGCCGTCGGAGGCTGAGCGACGCCAGCGCCTTTAAGGCGGGTGCAGGCGGGGCCTCGGCGGCTGACTTCCGGTCGCGGGCGCTCCTCCCCTTTAAGGCGCGGCCCGCGTCCGCCGGCAGAAAAGCGGCTTAAAGGCGACGCGTGGCGCGATGGCGGCGGCCCCACGCGCGTGCCGGCGGCGCGCGCGGCCGCTCCCGGGCCCGCTGCCGCTGCTGCTGCTGCTGCTGGCGCCGCCTCCGGGCAGCCCGCCGGGCGCCGCCGCCTACTTCCCCGAGGAGCGCTGGAGCCCGGAGTCGCCGCTGCAGGCGCCGCGCGTGGTCATCGCGCTGCTGGCGCGGAACGCGGCCCACGCGCTGCCGTCCACGCTGGGCGCGATCGAGCGGCTGCGCCACCCGCGGGAGCGCACGGCGCTGTGGTGAGCGCGGGCGGCGGGCGCACGCGGGTGTGTGCGGGTCCACGCGGGTCCTGTGTCCCGGTCCGGGGGTCCGCGCGGGTGTATGAGGGCCACGCGGGTCCTATGTCCCAGATTCGGGGTCCGCGCGGGTGTATGAGAGTCCACGCGCAACCCCTGTCTCCTGCCCCCTCGGGTCCACGCGTGTCCTATGTCTAGGATCCTACGGGTCCACGCCCTGGTCCCGGGTCCACGCGGGTGTATGTGGGTCCACGCCCTGGATCCTGCGCGTCCACGCGGGTCCTCGCGCCCCCGCGGGCGGCCTGGGTCCCCTCGCCGCCATACTTTCGGTCCAGCCAGACCTGGGCCGTGGGGTGTGGGGGGTCCCGTGAGGGCTGAGCCCACTCCCCTGGGAGTGGGGAGGGGCCGTGGGCGGGGCGGGGAAGCCCCTGCCTCAGCTCCTTGAATGGAGAATGGCCCGGACGACGGTGCCTCCCAGGGGCGAGCCAGGGCTTCCCTCCCACCCAGGTGGAGTGACAGCCGGGGCAGGGGGGCGATCAGGAGCCAGGGGCTCCATCCGGGTCTCCCGCGCAGTTGCAGGGGCCCAGGCACTCGGGCCATCTTCCACTGCCTTCCCAGGCCGTAGCAGAGAGCTGGATGGGAAGTGGAGCAGGCGGGACTCGAACCCGCACCCCTATGGGATGCGGGCACTGCAGGCCGAGGCTTTACCCGCCAGCCCCTCGTTACCTGGACTTTTCCAGATCTTGTGTGAGCCCCAAGGGCGGGGTTCCTTCCGTGGACAGGGCGGGGGTCCCGGTCCGTGGCGCGAATTCCCTGCCAAGCGGCCCCTGAGTGGGCAGAGCCGGCGAGGGCCCCGGGGGGTCCAGGCGCACCGCTGGTGCCCGGCGAGCATTTGCTGACCGACTGTGTGATGACGAGCAGGGGTGAGGCTGTGGGCGTGGGTTCGGGGGCGCCGGGTTCTTGACACCAGGCCTGGGCCACGGTCCTAGAGGCTGGACATGACATCAGCCGTGGCCGGTCTGGGTCGCGTGGTCTGGGTGGCGTGGGCCTGCCTCAGCCTCCCCAACCGTGCAGGGCGTCCCCTGTGCCCACAGGGTGGCCACGGACCACAATGCGGACAACACCACGGCCGTGCTGCGCGAGTGGCTGGTGGCCGTGCAGAGCCTGTACCATTCCGTGGAGTGGCGGCCGGCGGAGGAACCCAGGTGCGCGGCCCAGCCCCATCGCCGCGCCCACGCGCGACCACACCAACGCGTGTCCCAAGCGCCAAGCCTGGGCCCAATCCCCGCCCCGCCCCGCCTGGCCCCGCCCAGCCGGCCCCGCCCTCGTCCTCCCATTGGCTGCCCGCCTAATCTCTGCACTGCCTGACCCCGCCCATCCAGACCCTCCCTCTTCTTCCCATTGGCCACCCGCCCAGTCCCCCCCCCCCCCGCCCCGCCGCCCCTCCCTGGAAGGAGAGAGAGAGCGAGCGAGCGCGCAGCTTCCATCTGAGGGTTCACGTCCAGGCTGGGCCACATGAGATGGGGGCTCCCTCCGGGTCTCCCACGAGGGTGCAAGGGCCCACGCACTGGGCCGTCCTCTGCCGCTCTCCCAGGCCACTGCAGGGAGCTGGACCGGAAGTGGGGCAGCCGGGACTCGAACCCCAGCTCCTGGGGGAAGCCGGGCTGCAGGCGGCTGCTCACCTGCTGGGCCGCACACCGGCCCCTCCCCCGGGCCTTTGCACCTGCTGTGATGCCCCCGCCCCCTCACTCCTGCCTGGCCCCCCCACCCGTCAGCGGATTGGCCTCTCCTCCAGGAAGCCCTCGGGGACCAGCCCTGGGGACTCCCGCTGCCTCTCGCAGGTCCTACCCGGACGAGGAGGGCCCCAAACACTGGTCCGACTCGCGCTACGAGCATGTCATGAAGCTGCGGCAGGCGGCCCTGAAGTCGGCCCGGGACATGTGGGCGGATTATCTGCTGGTGAGTCTCGGAGGGAGCGAGGGCGGGGCCGCGGCTGGTGGAAAAGCCAGGGTCCGTGCGTCCTTGGTCCGGGTTCTGAGTCCTGTCCCCAGCAGCCCCCGGCGCCTGGCACCCGGCTCGGGCCACTGTGCAGTGCCACCCCTGGTCCCACGGTCAGCACTGGACGGCTGTGGGGACTGCGGGGGCGCGACTGGCGGGGGGGACGCACACTGGTGGAGAAGCCGGGGTCCGTGCGTCCTGGGCCCCAGTTCTGAGTCCTGTCTCCAGCGGCCCCCGGCGCCTGGCACCTGGCTCGGAGCAGGCGCTGGTGCCGGCCTGGTCCCACGGTCAGCGCGGATCCGCTGTGGGGGCCGCGGGGCCGGGCCGGGCTCC
The DNA here is from genome assembly GCF_051225735.1 of Oryctolagus cuniculus. NCBI lineage: Eukaryota > Metazoa > Chordata > Mammalia > Lagomorpha > Leporidae > Oryctolagus > Oryctolagus cuniculus. The sequence goes on along the minus strand of NC_142882.1, from coordinate 20,180,766 downwards.
TGCTTCCTCCGCTGTGCGCTTCCAGGGGCAAGAACGCTTGGACTGTTTCTCTTCTCTCCCTGTAGTTCATTATTTCTTCTTCATCAGAGAGAGAGAGAGAGAGAGAGAGAGATATGCTCCATCCGCGGGCTCACTCCCCAGATGCCCACGATAGCTAAAGCCTGGCCAGGCTAAGGCCAGGAGCCCGCTTCTCCATCCGGGTCTCCCACTTGGGTGGCAGGGACCCTGGCACTTGGGCTGTCTTCCACTGCTCCCCCAGGGTGCGCATGCGCAGGGGGCTGGCCTCGGGAGCAGCGCCGGGACTCGAACCCCGGCCCTTGGATGCAGACTGGGGCTTCGGCGCTGTGACAGCACCGGTCGCTGCCTCCCTTCCCGGGGCTGAAACCTGCGCTGCGGGCTGGGTGGGCCCGGCCATGTGCGTCCGCTGCTGCTTCGGCGGCTGTGAACTCTCAAGTTCAAGTCCACGCACCTGCCCGGGGGCTCCCCGGCGGTCAGTTCTGTGGGCCCAGAGATGCCTCGGGGCGGGGCCGGCACACAGGTCCTCAGCGCCCGGCCGGTCCGGCCCTGCCCCTGCGGCCTGGGAGGCGCCAGCATCGGGCACAGAGGGACGCAGGTGCACATGGCCGCGTCTTGCTGTCCCGCAGTTCGTGGACGCCGATAACCTGCTGCTCAACCCGGACACGCTGAGCCTGCTCATGGCCGAGAACAAGACGGTGGTGGCGCCCATGCTGGACTCCCGCGCCGCCTACTCCAACTTCTGGTGCGGGATGACGGCGCAGGTAGGGTGGGGCCCGAGGGAGGGCGCGCAGGTGCGCTACCTGCGGGGACTCGGCCACAGGTGCTGGCGCCCGACGCAGCCTCAGGCGCGGCTCGATCCAGCCGTCCCCGATCGTCCTGTCCACCCTTGGGTGACTCCAGCCCAAGCCTCAGCTGGACCTGGGGCTGGGCAGGCTCAGGGTGGTTCCGGGGGCTCCCCGCGCGTGCGCACTGCGCCCCAGCCCTGCCGCTCCCCCGCAGGGCTACTACCGGCGCACGCCCGCCTACATCCCCATCCGCAAGCGCGAGCGCCGCGGCTGCTTCCCGGTGCCCATGGTGCACTCCACCTTCCTGGTGGACCTGCGCAAGGCGGCGTCGCGGCAGCTGGCCTTCTACCCGCCGCACCCCGACTACACCTGGGCCTTCGACGACATCATCGTGTTCGCCTCCTCCTGCCGGCGGGCAGGTGCGTGCCCTGGCCGCGGTGCAGGTGCGGCGAGGTGGGGAGGAGAGACAGAGTTAGAGAGGGAGAGAGGCCTCCCATCCGCTCGTCACTCCCCAGTGGGCCGCAGCGGCCGGAGCTGGGCTGATCCGAAGCCAGGAGCCAGGAACTCCATCCGGGAGCAGAGGCGGGCGCGGCTGCGGAGCGCCCCCTGCCGGCCGCCGGGAGCAGCGGCGGCCCCGCGCTGGGCTGCCTGCGGCCGCACTGCCCCCTCCCACCGCGTTCTCTCCTCCGCCCCAGAGGTGCAGATGTTCGTGTGCAACAAGGAGGTGTACGGCTTCCTGCCCGTGCCGCTGCGGGCCCACAGCACCCTGCAGGACGAGGCCGAGAGCTTCCTGCACGTGCACCTGGAGGTCATGGGTGAGTCCGCTCGCGCTCCCTCCCGCCCGCCCAGGCAGGCGCCCTAGCAGAGCGCGGGCGGGAAGTGGCTCCGCCGGGGCTCGAACCGGCGCCCGCATGGGAAGCCGGCACCGCAGGCGGAGGCTTCACCTGCCGCGCCCCAGCGCCGGCCCCTCCTGTCCTTGGGTAGATGGACAGGGCCCTGGCGTTTGTCCCACGCCACTGCCACCCCCACTGGCGAGCAGTGCTGCCCCCTGGTGACTGAGCCCCCACTGCGCTGTAGCGGCCCTTTTCGAATCTCCGGGACCGTCTTGCCCTTGGGTGGTACCTTTAGTCCAGCTCATGGATGAGGAGGTCAAGGGCATTGCAAGGTCAAGGCACCTGCCTTCAGCCAGGCGGGGCAGCGGATCCCGTGCTGGCTCTGGGGACCCCGCGTGAACCCACGCACCGCCTGCTTCCTGGGCCAGCAGGATGGGGGTGGGCGGCAGTGTCGGGGTGTGGGGGTGGGGTGGGGTCCCCAGGAGGCGCCGGGCTCGGCCTGGCCCCCCCAGGTGTCCTAGCTGACAGCCGACGCTGGTGGCCTGGGGCTGCAGCAGGCTGCGCTCGGACATGTGGGGGGTGGGAGAGGGGTGTGCTGGGGAGGGGTGCGGGGGGAGGGGCCCCAGCCACCCTGCCTCTTCCGCCCCCAGTGAAGCACCCGCCACCCGAGCCCTCGCGATACGTCTCCGTGCCCGCCAAGACCCCGGACAAGATGGGCTTTGACGAGGTGGGCAGGGCCCTCCCTCCCTGGGGGTGGTGCTGGGGGCGGGGCCGGGGCGGGGCCAGGCCTTCCCTGGCGGGGCGGCAGGGACAGGGTGGGGGGCGGGGTCCCACTGAGCCCCCGCCGCCGCAGGTGTTCATGATCAACCTGAAGCGGCGGCGGGACCGGCGGGAGCGCATGCTGCGGGCGCTGCGGGAGCAGGAGATCGAAGTTCGGCTGCTGGAGGCGGTGGACGGCAAGTGAGTGGGCGGGGCCGGGGCGGGGCTGGGGTGGGGCTGCGCTGGGGGCGGGGCCACGGCTGGGAAGGGAGTCCTGGCGCAGGGAGTCAGAATTGGTGCTCCTGGGGGGGGGGCGTGGAGAAGAACTGAGTCAGGCCTTGGGGGAGGCGAGTGGAGACTGTTCCAGTGGGGGCTGGGGGGAGGTCTGGAGCAGTCAGGCAGGTTTGGTGCCGGTGTGGGCGCCTTTGGGGGGCCCTGGAGGGGGAAGTAGGTCAGAGCGAGGCAGGGCTGCCCGCGGGTGTAGACAGTGCCTCGGACCCCGTTCCGCTTCCTGCTTTTAAAGATTTTTCACTTAAGGTTTATTTACTTATTTATTTGAAGGAGTTAGAGCGAGGGAGGGGGGTGGAGAGAGAGCTCTTGCATCCGCTGGCTCAGTCCCCAAGTGGCTGCAGAGGCCAGGGCTGGGCCAGGCCAAAGCCAGGAGCCAGGAGCTCCATCCGGGTCTCCCACGCGGGTGCAGGGGCCCAAGGACTTGGCCCACCACTGCCTTCCCAGGCCACAGCAGGGAGCTGGATGGGAAGTGGAGCAGCCGGTCTGGATCCGGCGCCCGAGTGGGCGGTTCCGACCCCGCCGCTGCGCCACGTGATCCGCCCTCCCCCCCTCCCCCAGGGCCATGAACGCCAGCCAGGTGGAGGCTCTGGGCATCCAGATGTTGCCCGGCTACAAGGACCCCTACCACGGCCGGCCCCTCACCAAGGGCGAGCTGGGCTGCTTCCTGAGCCACTACCGCATCTGGACGGAGGTGGGCGTGGGGGCGGGGCCGCGAGCCAGGCGGCGGGGAATGCAGGCTGGGGGGGGTGTGTCCTGGGCGCCCGCAGCCTGCACGGAGCCTGCACGGAGCGCGGACCCCTGGCCGTGAGCTCTGGGCGCCCCGCAGGTCGTGGAGCGGGGGCTGCAGAAGTCGCTGGTGTTCGAGGACGACCTGCGCTTCGAGATCTTCTTCAAGAGGCGCCTCATGAACCTCATGCGCGACGTGGAGCGCGAGCGCCTGGACTGGGACCTCATGTGAGCGCGGCCGGGGCGTGGCCGGGGCCAGGGGCGGGGCCTGGGGCGGGGCCCGGGCCTGGAGGTGTGGCTGGGGCCAGGAAGGAGGCGGGGCCTGGGGCGGGGCCCGGGCCTGGAGGAGGGACTGAAGGGCATGGCTGGGGTATTGCTGGAGCCAAGATAGGACCTGTGGGCTGGGGCGTGGCCGGGGCCAGGAGGCGTTGCCCTGGGCGTGACCTGGGCCTGGAGGTGTGGCTGGGGCCAGGAAGGAGGCGGGACCTGGGGAGTGACCCAGGCCAGGAGGAGGGACCTGGGGCGTGGCTGGAGCCAAGATAGGACCTGTTAGTGTGGCCTGGACCGGGAAGTGGGACTTGGGGCGTGACCCGAGCCAGGAGGAGGGACCTGGGGCGTGGCTGGAGCCAAGATAGGACCTGTTAGTGTGGCCTGGACCGGGAAGTGGGACTTGGGGCGTGACCCGAGCCAGGAGGAGGGACCTGGGGTGTGGCTGGGGCCAGGAAGGAGGCGGGACCTGGGGAGTGACCCAGGCCAGGAGGAGGAACCTGAAGCGTGGCTGGGGTATTGCTGGAGCAAAGACAGGACCTGTGGGCTGGGGCCAGGAAGGAGGCGGGGCCTGGGGCGTGACCCGGGCCAGGAGGAGGGACCTGGGGCATGGCTGGGGCGTGGCCGGGGCCAGGAGGCATTACCCTGGGCGTGACCTGGGCCTGGAGGTGTGGCTGGGGCCAGGAGGAGGGACCTGGGGCGTGGCCGGGGACATGGCCTGGACTATGAAGTGGAACTTTGGGGGCTTGGTCAGGGCCAAGAGGCATGATCAGAGTCAAGAAGTGGGACCTGGGGGCGTGGTCAGGTCCAAGGGGTAGGACCTAGGGTATGTATGGCTGGGGCCAAGATAGGACCTGGAAGTGTGGCCCAGACAGGAGGGCCTGGAGTTTTGCTGGAGCAAAGAATAGGGACCTAGGGGTGTGGCCATGGCCAATGGTGGGACCTGGGGGCGTGGCCTGGTCAAGAGGCTTGGTCTGGGGCTTGAGCATGAGCCCCGCCTCTGGGGGTGTGGTCAGACATGGGGGCGTGGCCGGGACACAGCCGTGACCTAGCGCATCATCACAAACTCTCAGGAGCCGGGCAGAGGGCTCACGGGGTCCCTGGGCCTGTGAGCACCGTCAGGGGCATGGCCTGTGGGCTGGTGCCCTGCAAGGGTGACAGGGGAATCCGGAGACCTGGAGTGCAGCCTGCAGGCCCGACTGGGGCTCCTGGAGCTGGGATGTGGGGGAGATTGGAGCTGGCAGCCTGTGGGCGTGGCCTGAGTGTGGGGGTGGGGCCTGGCTGTAGACCGGCCCCGTGTGGCTCCCGCTCCGGCCGAGGCGGCACCCACCCTAGGGCCTGGGCTCACGTCCCCGTTCCTGCGCCGCAGCTACGTGGGCCGGAAGCGGATGCAGGTGGAGCAGCCCGAGAAGGCCGTGCCCCGCGTGAGGAACCTGGTGGAGGCCGACTACTCCTACTGGACCCTCGCCTACGTCATCTCCCTGCAAGGCGCCCGCAAGCTGCTGGCCGCCCAGCCGCTCTCCAAGATGCTGCCCGTGGACGAGTTCCTGCCCGTCATGTTCGACAAGCACCCAGTGTGAGGGGCTCGCGGGGCTGGGCGGGCCGGGCCGGGTCCTGGGCGTCTCTGCCTCCTCCCGTGCCGGCCCCGCCCACGTCGGGGCCGCCCCTTCTGCCTCCCCGAGTGCTGCTGCGCCTGCACAGTGGCTGCCCCCTGTGTCCCCGCCCCCACTCACTGCCCCGCCCCTCTCCCTACCTGTGACTCCGCCCCTCCCCTCCTGCACAACCGCCCTTCCTGCGTCCCTGACCCCCAATCACTGCCCCACCTCCGCCTCACTGCCGCCTCTGCCCTGTCCCCGCCCCCAACTCATTACCCCGCCCTGACTCACTGCCCCGCCCCGCCTCACTGCCGCCCCTCCCCTGTCCCCGCCCCCGCCTCACTGCCGCCTCTGCCCTGTCCCCGCCCCCAACTCATTACCCCGCCCTGACTCACTGCCCCGCCCCGCCTCACTGCCGCCCCTCCCAGTCCCCGCCCCCGCCTCACTGCCGCCCCTCCCAGTCCCCGCCCCCGCCTCACTGCCGCCCCTCCCAGTCCCCGCCCCCTCCTCACTGCCGCCCCTCCCCCCAGGTCCGAGTACAAGGCCCACTTCTCGCGCCGCAACCTGCGCGCCTTCTCCGTGGAGCCGCTGCTCGTGTACCCCACGCACTACACGGGGGACGACGGCTACGTGAGCGACACGGAGACCTCGGTGGTGTGGAACGACGAGCGCGTGAAGACCGACTGGGACCGCGCCAAGTCCCAGAAGATGCGGGAGCAGCAGGCGCTGAGCCGCGAGGCCAAGAACTCGGACGTGCTGCAGTCCCCGCTGGACAGCGCCGCCCGGGACGAGCTCTGAGGGCGCCGGCCGGGGCGTCCGCGTCCGCTGGGGCCACCTGCTGTCCCCCGGGCCGGGCCACACACGGCTCTCCACGCAGTCACTTGCACGCAAGCAGCATGAATGGAGCGCCTACTGTGTACCAGGGAGGGACAGGGCTTGGCATGGGGGGCTGGGCGGGGCCAAGCTGCAATCATTAGGCGCCTGTGTGTACCGGGACTCCATGGAGGGGCGCAGCGCTGGCCCCGGGCCGAGCGCTTTGCTTGAATGACCTCACGCCCCGGGTTTGCGAGTGGCTGCCCCGCTAGGCGCCCTGCCGGCCTCTGGGCGGTTACGTTCACTTCCTGAAGCCTTCGAGCACCCACGGCGCGCTCAGCACACTCGCGCATGGGTTGAGCGCCTGCTGTGTGCCGGATCTGAGCGAGGCGCTCGGGCTGGAGCACAGCAAGGTGCCTGTCGCGCACCCGCACTGCCGCGAGCCGCGGGGACACAGAGGCGGGAGCCAGTGTCCCCGGTGTCGGCACCTGCTCGCCGGGCCACACGCCCAGTGCTGGGTTGGGGAAAGGGGCGCGGTGGCTCCCCGGATGTCCTGGGCTCCCCCTGTGTGCCAGGCTTCACGGGCCCCCCTCCCCTCCCGAGCTGAGCTGTGTGCCCTCCGAGGGTCCTTGTTCCACTGCAGGGGGCAGCCGCGGGCCCGCGCCAGAGGGGGCCCGGGGTGGGGCGGGAGGCCGGGTCTCCCTTGCCCCGCCCTGGTCTCAGGTGCGGCCCCTGCCTGCTTGGCGCGGTGCCTCCGTGCTGGCCTCTGCCGCGGCCGCGTGCTCGGGGGGCCCAGCCCGGAGCCGACGACCCGGCCTCCACCCGCTCCGGGAGACCTCGGTGTGCTGGGCAGACCTGGATAACTTGCTTATTTTTTTATTAAATGTTTCGGGTTGGTTTTAACCAAACTCTGTGGTCTGCGTGGCTGCCAAAGCCCCCTCCCCACCCCTCACCGCGGGCTGCACGGGGTTCCAGGTCCCCGCACACCCCATAAACGTCCCCCCACGTAACTGGGGCGATCCCAGAGCCCCCTCTGCCTTGTTGGTCCAGCGGGAGGGGCGTCCAATGAGTGAACGAGGAGGGGGCTGTCCTGGCGTGGGCTCCCCCAAAACACCCCAGGAGGGGGACTGCAGAGTGTCCAGACGTGAGCCCTGGGAAGGGGAGGAAATGAGATGCAGCTGGGGAAGAGCCCTGCAGGCGGCGCCAACGAGCCGACAGCGCCCGAGGAGAGGAGCCCAGCAGCGCCGCAGAGCCGCCCCCTGGCGGCGGGGGCGGGCACTGCTAGCCCCAGACAGCCTGCGTGTCTTCAGGGTCCAATCCCCGGTGGCCGCTGCTGTCGGACTGGACGGTGGCCGTGGTCAGAGCGGGAAGTGTGAGAACGGAGCCCGCGAAAGCAAACGGAGACGCCAGCTCTCTGAACCATTCAGTGCAGCCGCTTCCAGCCCTCCAAACTGCTGACTTCCAGCGTCGACACATTTATTACAAATTTATCTATTTGAAAGACAGAGTTACAGGGCAGGGGTCCTCTATCCGCTGCCCAAATGGCCACAATGGCCGGAGCTGCGCTGATCAGAAGCCAGGAGCTCCATCCGGGTCTCCCCCGCAGGTGCAGGGGCCCAAGCACTTGGGCCATCCTCCACTGCTTTACCAGGCCACACAGCAGAGAGCTGGACCGGAAGTGGAGCAGCCGGGAATCGAACCGGCGCCCCTATGGGATGCTGGCACTGCATATACACATTTCATTGTCTTCCACGAACTCTGCGGCAGCCTGCAATTGCTTTTTTTTAAACACACTTATTTCACAAACGAGATAAAACCACCTATTGCTTAAAATACATCTTTAGAAAACAATTATTTATTTGAAAGACCATGTTCATGGAAGGAGAGAGAGATCTTCCTTCCATCTGCGGGTTCACCCCGGAAATGGCCACAGCAGCCGGGGCCATGGGAGACCCGCATACGGGCATCTGGGGAGTGGAGCAGCAGGTGGAAGACCTCTGTCTCTCTTTCTCTCTCTCTCTCTGTAACTCAGTCTCTCAAATAAGTAAAATAAGTTTTGATTTTTTTTTTAATAAACCTCTTCCCTTCGCAGCTGCTCCCAGGCCGGCTGCTGGCCTCAGAAGACAGCTCCAGTCTCTCCAGCCCGCCCACGCCCGCAGGTGCGCCTGGCTGGGGAAGCCACCCAGGTGCACCTGCTGGGAGGGCTGGTGGGCGGAACCAGGGGAGGGGCGGGGTCTTGGGCTCCAAGGCCTCCTGGTGACCGCAGGCGACGTCCGGGTCCCAGGGCCGACTCTGTCTGCTGGGTTGATGGCTGGAGGCCCAGGTGGACCGGGGTTCAGATTGGGGGGGTGGAAATGGGGTGGGGCCAGAGAGGCTGGCGTTGTGCCCGCGACACCAGCACCCCACATCAGAGCGCGGGTTCAAGTCCCGGGCGCTCAGCATTTGGTCCACTCCCCGCCAAGGCGCCCGGGGGGGGGGGAAGCAGCAGAGGACGTGGCCTGGTGGCCGCGGCGGTGTAGTTCCAGAACATTCTGTCCCCCCTGCCATCTCCCTGCCCCCCCCCCCGCTCCAGCCCTCGAAGCCCCTCTCCCCGCCGCTTCCTGTCTCGGGTGATTTGCCTGTTCTGCACGTGTCGTCCAGGGAGTCGCTTTTGTGTTGGAAGATTTATTTATTTGAAAGGCAGTGACAGAGAGAGAGAGAGAGAGAGAGAGAGAGAGGTCTTCCATCCGCTGGGTCACTCCCCAAATGGCCGCAACAGTCAGGGCTGGAGCCAGGAGCTCCATCTGGGTCTCCCACGCAGGTGCAGGGGCCCAAGGACCCGGGCCATCCTCCACCAAGCCACAGCAGAGAGCTGGATCAAAAGTGGAACAACTGGGACTCGAACCAGTGTCTGTGTGGATTCTGGCCCCGCAGGCTGCGCCTTTACCCGCTGCGCCACAGCGCCGGCCCGGAACTGCTGTATTCGTTTTCCCAAAACTTCGGGGGCCGAGGCTGTGCCCGGGTGTCGCAGCACGGGGAGCCTGTCCCGGCTGTCCCCACTGCTCGTCTGGCTCCCCTGCGGGGCGGGACCGCACAGAGCCCTCAGCTGCCCTGCGGGAGGGCCTTACAACGCTGGGGCGGGCCCTCTGGTCAGGGGCGTGGCCTCTGGCTGGTGGCATGCTCTCTGAGTAGGGGCGTGTCCTCTGGCTGGGGGGTGTGTTCTCTGAGTAGGGGCGTGGCCTCTGGCTGGGGGCGTGTTCTCTGAGTAGGGGCGTGGCCTCTGGCTGGGGGTGTGTTCTCTGAGTAGGGGCGTGTCCTCTGGCTGGTGGCATGCTCTCTGAGTAGGGGCGTGTCCTCTGGCTGGGGGGGTGTTCTCTGAGTAGGGGCGTGGCCTCTGGCTGGTGGCATGCTGAGTAGGGGCGTGTCCTCTGGCTGGGGGGTGTGTTCCCTGAGTAGGGGCGTGTCCTCTGGCTGGTGGCATGCTGAGTAGGGGCGTGGCCTCTGGCTGGGGGCGTGTTCTCTGAGTAGGGGCGTGTCCTCTGGCTGAGGGGTGTGTTCTCTGAGTAGGGGCGTGTCCTCTGGCTGGTGGCATGCTCTCTGAGTAGGGGCGTGTCCTCTGGCTGGGGGGGTGTGTTCTCTGAGTAGGGGCGTGTCCTCTGGCTGGGGGGTGTGTTCTCTGAGTAGGGGCGTGGCCTCTGGCTGGTGGCATGCTGAGTAGGGGCGTGTCCTCTGGCTGGGGGCGTGTTCTCTGTGTAGGGGCGTGTCCTCTGAGTAGGGTCGAGTCTTGAATGGGCACATGCCCCGGCTGGGGGCGTGTCCTTGGAGCTCTCGCCTGCGTGGCGGCCCGGCCTCCCCTCCTCTCTCTCCCCCCCAATCCCCCGCCCGCTGGCGCTGTCCAGTCTCGGCCTCTGACCACCCAGGCGCTGAGATGGGCCTCCTGGCTCTGCCACCCGATGTCAGGGTCCAGGGTCCCCATCCCGCGGCCCCTGCGGAGCCAAAATAAACCCCAGCGCAGGGAAGGCGCCCCGGGGCCACCGCGGAGCCCCCGGCCGGTGCGGCCCCTGTCCCCCTAACGAGTGATTCATTTATTTGAAGTTAAAGAGCGAGCAAACTGCCCTGCGCTGGCTCACTCCCCGAAGGCGGCCTTGGCACCCGGGGAGGCAGCGGCGATGTCTTGGGTGCTCGCCCCACCACCACCACCCGCGCAGGCCGGACGCAGCTCCCCGGCCTCGGCTTCGGGCTGGCCCCGCCCTGGCTGCTGTGCACACTTGGGAGAGTGGCCAGCAGGGTGCGGGTTGCATCTGCGGTGTTCCTCTGGGATTTGTCTCCCAGAGTCGCGAGTTCCAATCCCACCCCGCCCCTCCCCGGCCAAGGCGTCTGCACGCAGCCCGGGCTCCGTGGGATTTTTCTTGTTTTTTTTGTTTTTTGTTTTTTGTTTTTTTTTTTTTTTGATTTTTTCCTTTTTGCCCAGACGGGAAGGAGTTCGTGAGAGGTCCCGAAGCCCTTTCTTCTTTTTTTTTAATGTCTGCTTTTAATAAAATATTTTTACAGAGACCAAAAAGAGAGAAGTGCAAAACGTGTCCACACCATGCACCCGTGAGCGGTTCCCGTGCGCCGGGGTCCCGCGGCCACGGCGCAGGCGCAGGCCCGTGCGGAATCCAAGCAAACAAAAGCCCCCGAAATCAGAAAACCAACAACGTTTGATTTTACGTCTGCAACCGCATGCTGGGAGCGGGCGCGCGGAGGGCGAGGCCTCCCGGGGCGGGGCCGGCGCTGGGTGGGCGGGGCCCTGGGCCCGCGTGGAGTGGGCGGGGATGGGGCGGGGCCCTGGGGCCCGTGTGGGGTGGGCAGGGCCGGGGGGGAGTCCTGGGGTTGGTATAGATGGGGTGGGGCCCTGGGCCCCCTGGCTGGGGTGGAGTTCTGGGCCCCCTGGCCAGGGTGGGCGTGGCCGAGGACCTGGGGTGGGCGGGGATGGGGCGGGGTCCTGGGGTCCCTGGCTGGGATGGGCTGGGTCCTGGTCCCCCACCGTGGGGTGGGCGGGGTCCTGGGCCCCCTTGTTGGGGAGGGCGGGACGGGGCGGGGTCCTGGTCCCCCTGGCTGTGCAGCTGGGACTTGAGGTTGGGTGGGGTGGGGGCTCTGCGCCTGGGGCCTCTGTCGCCAGCGTCACCCTGGCTGGGCAGGGGATGTGGGGGGATGGGTTCGAGGGGTCTCCCTGGCCACCTGTCACCTTGACTTCCGTCTTTGAAATTAAAATGAAAAGGCGCAGCCAAGAAGGAACAGGAGCCCCGCGAACACAACTTTGGTCCTTAGGGATTCTCAGGAGGGGTGGGGGAGGCGGGGAGACGAGGCCGGGGTCGGGGGGCCCAGCCCGCCCCTCCCCGCAGAGCTGGGGGGGACAGCGCGGGCACAGGCAGCAGGGGAGGGGGCAACAGGGGGCGCTGAGATCCCAGCCGAGAGAGAGAGAGAGAGAGAGAGAGAGAGAGGATTTCTAGTTGGGTGTTGAGTTTTTTGCATGTCTGATGGGGGCGGGGCACGGGGTGGGGGCGGGGCCTGCGGGGGCACCTCCTCCTGGCGTTCCGGGTCCTCCGGCCTCTGTCCCTGAGTCTCTCTGCGTCCCCCCCCTCCGGGGCGGGGCACCCTGACCCTCCGTGTCGAACCCTGGGCCGTGGAGACCTGGGCCGGCTCGTGCCGGAAGTGGGCGGCACCCTGGGCCCCCGGGTGAGCCGGAGCCGGCGGGGGTCCAGCGGGGTCCCCCGCCCCCGCCCTTGGCTGGGCTCACGTCCACCTGCTGGGGCCTGCGGGGAAAGCCCTGGCCCTGGGTCAGTCTTGGGGTACCCGACACGCGCGCACGCACGCACACACCTGCTCATGGAGGACTGGCTGAAGACCCCTAAGGAATATTCTGGAAAACAGGACTCCAAACTTGCGCTCCCACTCCTGTCCCTCAGACGGAGAATCCAGGCTCTGCCTTGGCCCTACATTCTAACCCGTGTCCACACTGCTATCACTCAACCCGCCCGAACCGAGGGGACGCCCACACGGCAGGAAGCCGCACCAAGGCCTGGATCAGTGTGCGACTGAAACAACTGTGCCTGGCCGCCCAGCCTCGCCGCACGCGGATGCGCAGGTGCACCCGCGCACAGGCGCACACACAGCCCTAGCATTCCTGGTCTCTTCCCGTCCTTCCCCGCCCGGGGTCCCTGGGCAGGAGGCAGGGTCCACCCGGCGACCCCCGATCCCCGAGTCCTCGCTCTCTCTCTCTGAGGGAGGTCCAGCGACGCCAGGCGCCCCCGGCCCACAGGAAGGCGTGAGGCAGGGGTCTAGCCTGGCAGCCGGAGTTGGGAGGGCAGGCCCGGGACCCCCGCCCCGGGGAGGGAGATAGCAGCAATGGGGCGCGCGGCCGGGCCTCCGACCCCAGCCCACGCCGCCGCTTGGCCGTCCGTGCAACGGGCGAGTAACGCTCCCGCGCTGTGAGGACTGGGTGTGCCGGGCAGGGGGGGAGGCAAGCCCTGCCCCGTGGGGGGCGAGGGCGCAGGGGAGCCCCGGAGCCGCCCCCGCGGCCCCCGGTGTTTGGCGCCCAAGGGCGCGTGTGCTTTGGAAGTCCCGCTCTGCCCCTGGCCCGCGTGTAGTTTTTGCAAACATCAGAGGAGCCTGGGTGGGCCTGTACCGCTCCCTCCAACCCCCTCCCCGCATCCGGGTCCCCACGGCCCGCGGACCACCTGGGGGAGGGGTCGCTCCCGGGAGCCAGCCCCCAGCCCAGGAGCTGCGTTCTCGACTTGGCAATGGGTCCCGGGCCCCGGGGACTTGGGGACCCGCTATGGCTTTTCCGGGGGACAGGAGGCAGGGCCAGGAATCTCGCCTTCTCCGTAGGGGCGGGGCCTCCTCCCATCCCGGCACCTAAGGTTCCCGCCCCCAGACGCTGGGGCGTGGCCTCTGATAGGGGGCGTGGCCTCCCAGGAGGGCGGGGCGTTGCCCGCTCACAGTGGCCCAGGCGCAGGCACCCGTTCCAGGGGGCATGCTCGCACACTCTCTGCGCATGCGCGCACCTCGGGCGGGCGCCCCGCCCCCGCTCTCCGCGCAGGCGCCCTGCCGCCCGCCCCTCTCCGCGCAGGCGCCCTGCCGCCCAACCCGCCCCGCCCTAAGGCGCAGGCGCGGCGCCGCCCTCCTCGGCCGAGCGCGTGTCCGACTTGAGCTTGACGAACTCCTTGGCCACCTCGTCGCTGCTGCGCTGCGAGAGGATGCGCAGCACCGTGAGGCCCGTGTCGTCCATGTGGATGCGGCGGCCCAGCGGCAGCCAGCAGGCGGCGCTCCCGCGCTGGGCCAGCTCGCGCAGCTGCAGCACGGCCAGGCCCACCGTGCGGTCCTCGCGCGCGAAGCAGTAGTCCTTGACGCACACCTGCAGCTCGTAGCACTCGGGGCCCGCGTCGGCGCTCAGCGTGCTGCAGGGCGGCGGGGGCGTGAGGCCGAGAGCCAGAGCCCGCCCGAGCCGCGCCCGCACCCGCACCGCCCACACCGCAAGGCCCCGCCCACACCGCCTGGCCACGCCCACATACAAGGCCCCATCACGCCGGAGAGCCCCGCCCACACCGCCCGGCCCTGCCATGCTGCAAGGCCCCGCCCATGTGGGAGAGCCTCGCAGGCGCTGTCTGGCCACGCCCACACAGCATAGGCCCCGCCCACTGATAGCCCCGCCCATGCTAGACGGCCCCGCCCCCGCCCGCCCCCTCCCCACTCACAACTGGAAGCTCTCGTTGTACTTGGGGGCCCAGCTGTTGTTCTTGGACTTGGTCGCGAACTTGCGCTTCTTGTCGCTGAGCTGCGGCCCGATGATGTTGACCTCGATGAACGGCCGGAAGATGCCGGACGTGTGCCACTTGAGGTCATTGGCAGCCACCACTGGGCGGGGGGCGGGGGGCAGGCCGTGAGGGAGCGCGCGGGGCTGCGCAGGACCCCCGAGGCGCTGAGGTTAAAAACTACATTTCCCAGCATTCCCCGGCAGCAGAGCACATGAGTGCACGTGACTGGGCTCTGGCCAATGAGGTGAGAGGGGAAGTCACGTGGCCGCTCCAGGCTCGGGGCAGCCAGGGCCGGGGTGAAGCTGCGCGGGCGGAGTGGTTTGAGTCTTTAGGACCCCACGGAGGACAAAAACCCACGAGGGGCCAAAGCACTGCCCCCGAGCGCGCAGCCAGGATGCTTGGCTCCAGGCTGGCCGCTCTCGGGACGGCTTCTGTAGGGAAAGCACTTCTCCGTCGGCCAACACCTGGGGGCACAGCTGCGAGCTGGATGCAGCGGGCCTGGTTCCTGGATCCAGCCCTGCCTGAAGGTGGAGCCGCCGCCCATCGGCTCCCGGGGACTCACAGCGGAGGCGCCATCCACGCCCAGCCCCAGGCCCCCAGCCCTGCTCCAGCCCTGCCCCACCCAGCCCTCCATCACACCCAGTCTAGCTCTGCCCCAGCCCCCCAGCCCCAGCCCTGCCCAGCACCACCAGTGCAGCCCCACCACAGACCCCCAGCCCCGCCCAGCCCCGCCCCTCACCTTTCACCGTGACCTTCTGCTCCCCAGTCCCAGGGTGGGTGAAGAGCTCCACGTGCACGGAGACCTCGCCCACGGGATCCTCCACGCCGGAGCCTGGGGGCGGGGCAGGGCGGGGCATGAGCTCCGCCCCGCCCCGCCCACCGCGCGCTGGCGGCACCAGGTCCGCGGCCCTGCCGGCGGGGGCCGGGGCGGGGGCCGGGTTTCCCGGGGGGCCCTGAGGCTCTGGGTTCGAGTGCACCTGCCTCAGCGCTGTGCCTGTGTCCCTTCCTGACTTTCGTCCCACGCACCTGTCACCCTCTCCTCCCCGGGGGTCCCCAGGCGGACCCCGACCTCCCTCCCCAAGCGCGGGAGACCCTGCAGGTCTCAGTTTCCCACCGCCCCTTCGCTGGGACCTCGCAGCTCTGCGCCACCGTCCCATCCGGGCATTGCCCTCCCAGGGCTGCAGGGATTGGTCGGGGCTGACCATGTGACCTGAGCTGGGCCAATAGGAGCTGGCCCTGGGACTTGGGCTGTGGTCGGTAGACTCACCCCTGTCTCTGCCCACCGAGGGGAGAGCCCGCCCCCAGGGACTCCTGGATCCAGCTATCCCTGATGCTGATCCCATCAGTAACCTGTCAGCTTCCAGAGGCCACAGCACCCCCTGGTCTGCTGTAGCCTCGCCCCGTGCTGCTGCCGGAGCTGCGGCCCAGCGGCCCCCACCCGTGACTCAGCGTGGACCTGGGACCGCCAGCACCCCGCCAGGCCCCCCCTAGACCCCCAGGCAGCCCCCCACTCCTGGAGCACCCCATGCATGGCGGGGGGGAGGGGAAGTCGGA
Source organism: Oryctolagus cuniculus (assembly GCF_051225735.1). Classification (NCBI taxonomy): domain Eukaryota; kingdom Metazoa; phylum Chordata; class Mammalia; order Lagomorpha; family Leporidae; genus Oryctolagus; species Oryctolagus cuniculus. The sequence goes on along the minus strand of NC_142882.1, from coordinate 20,165,350 downwards.
GGTGAGGGTGGAGGACCCGGGGTGCTCAGCGGGCCACCTCCCGCTGGGCCTGGGGGCGGCACAGGATCCCCGCGCCCCCTCCCCATCAGCCCGCCCCTGGCCGCCTGCCTGGCCATCTCAGGCTCCCCCCTCCAGTCACATGCTCAGCCTCCTGCCCCCTCCCTCAGGCCAATGCCTCACAGCAAAGCTCAATTCAGGCCAGACTGGGGCGCGGGGGGGGCCGTGGTGCGGGAGGTGTGGGGTCGGACCAAGGCCAAAGCTAGTGAGGGGGGGAGGGGGCCGTGCTGGGCGCCCCCACCCCGCGGTTTGCTGGCTCCACGGGGAAGAGACTGCTGGTCCCGAGCCCACTCCCGCCCATCCCCCCGAAGTCCAGGGCCCCCACCCCACCCAGGGGAGGCCCAGGCTCCCCCAGAAATTCCCCAGGACCCGCGGTCGTCCCATTTTGCAGATGCACAGCAGGTGCACTCGCGCCCCGCCCGCACCCGCAGAGCTGGGGTCGGCGCCCCCCGCCCTCGGGACCCCCGTGGAACCAGCAAGCCGCCCGCCCCCCCTCGCGCCCCTCGGCCCGGGGCCGGCCAGGCGCGGGCGCAGAGGCACGTACCCTTGTCAGGATAAGTGTCTTCGCTAAGGGTAAACCTAGTCCCCTTTCCACCATGAACTACTCGTGGGCAGGGGCGGGCGGGGCGGGGCGGGGGTGTGCGTGGCGGGGGAGGAGAGACAGAGAGAGAAAAGTGAGCTGCAGACGGACGGACGGACGGACGGACGGGCGGGGCCGCTGAGGGCGGCGGGGGCGGGGCGGGGCGGGCCCTCGGCGGCCCCCGCCCCCGGCCCCCGCTGCTCTGTGTGCGCTCAGACAGGGACGCGAGACGGAAGCAAAAGACAGAGAGAAAAACCTGGGACTGGGAGCTGCCTCCCCCGCCGCACCGCCCCGCCCCGCCCCGCACCCCCCGCACCCCCAGGCCGGGGTCGCACCGGGCGCTGGGCTGTCCATCACCCCTGAACCCCGCCCCCAGCGGGTTCAACCACGCCCCGGACCCATGGCGTCAAAGGTCCCGCCCCTGGAACTGCCAATCATGTCCCGGCCCCGTGACACCAGCGGTCCGGCCCATCCCTAGCTGTCAATCACTGGCCCTCCCGCCCCCTCCCGCCAAGCTGTCAGCCACTCGCCGGGTCCCTGCCCCTAGGAGCAGGCACTCCTTGGCGTCCTGACGTCAGCGATTTTCCCACCTCCTGGCCCTTGGCTGTTGGGCGCCCTGCCCCCGTGACGTCACGGAGGGGCCGGGCGGCGGCCGCGCGCCTCACCCTGGGCCGACTGTGTCTGCACGAAGGTCTTGATGAGCAGGTCGGTGGCCTGCGTGTACAGGGACAGCGCGTAGCGCAGCGACTGCAGGTCCGGGCTCTTCTCCAGGAAAGCCTTCTTGAGGCCCACGCCGCCCGCGTGGAAGTATTGCTGCGGGGACACGGCCGGCGAGCTCCTATGCATGCCTCAAAACCCACTCGCCGTGGGCTCCCCAGGCCCCTATCCCAGGCCCAGCCCCGGAGAGCCAAGCCTGTCCGTGTCCAACTGACCACCCCCCCCCCCAGCCTGGACGAGCCTTGCTTTGGCACAGACGGAGGGCTTATCAGCCGCAGTTGTATGGGCCTGTGGTGGGCCGGGGCCACGTCCACGCTGCCCACGCACTGCCCAGGACGGCCTCTCTCACCTTGATCGTGTCCAGGGCCAGCTCCACAACCGCGCACTGCTTGGGCGTCAGGCTCTTGGCTTCTTCCCGCACCATGTGGTCCTGGGGGGTGGGGGAGAGGCCCCGCCTTCAGGACCTCCCCCGGGGGCTCTCGTGCCTGGGGTCGGCGCCCAGCAGGTGCGCCGTGCGTGTCTGGAATACACGGGCTGCGCCTTGACCCAGCTGTGTCTGAAGCTCACCACACGCATCTCTCCAACACAGACGCGGTGCTGAAGCCAGCGAGTGGCAGCGCCCGGGGTCTGTCTCCCGCGGGACCCCGCCCCCACGAGGCGCCCCTGCGGCCCCAGCCCGGCCTCACCTTCAGCTTCGAGAGTTGCCCCAGTTCTTTGGCGGCGTTGAATATCATCTGCGTGCCCTGCAGGTGACAACGGGCACAGCAGGGGTGAGGGCGGGGAGGGGCCTCCCCAGAGACCTCAGAGACCCGAGGGCAGGGCCTGGGCTGCGGGGGCAGCAGGTGGGAGGAGCCCCTGGGCAGGGCTGGGGGCTCGGGGGTTGGTTCCGTAGAGGAGGGAGTGGGGGGCCCTGTTCCTCTGTACTCCTTTGTCCCCCCAGAAACAGACGCCGGCAAGATGGCGGCACGGCTCAGGCTCCGAGAAGCCGGCAGGCCTGGGTTCGAATCTCAACTCTGCCGTGTGTCCCTGGGCAAGTCACTCAGCCTCTCTGAGCCCGGTTCCCTCTCTTTCCGGCGGGAAACCCGTCCACCCTGGGCTCAGCAGTGACCCAGCTGGGCCTGCCCAGCGTCCGAGGCTTCGGCACTGGGGCGCAGGATCCCGCCCCACACACACACCGAGGGGGCGACCCAGGCACAGCCCCCGTCTGTCCTGGGGCCTCCACTCCGCCTGGCAGACGGAGGTATGAGGACCGGTGACGCCCTGAGTGAGTCTGGGGCCCGGGGGCGGGGCCATGTGGGCGGGGCCACGCGAGGGGTGGGGCTGCGTTGAGGAAGATTTGGTGGGGCGGGGCTAAGTGAGCCGCTGCAGGCCTCGCGGCCCCGTCCCTCCACTCCCAGCCCCTCCTAGCGCTACCCCGTGACCCCCGAGGTCACTCGCGGTCGCCCTGTGGGCCACCTGGCCGTGCCTCAGTCTCCCCCGCTGCACTGGGGGCGCGGGGGGCGCCCTCTCTGCCGCCCTGCTCCACCCCCAGCCCTCCGCCCCTCCCCAGCCCCGGGAGCAAGCCAGAGGGACAAAGCAAGAAACAGAGATCCACAGACAAGGTCACGGCCACGGCGCGCGCGGACCACAGAGGCGGGGCGGGGAGGGAGCCAGACAGACAGCGAGCGCGCGGCCTTACGTCTGAGTGGCTCGGCGGCTTCCCCCTGCCCTGTGGAGAGAACCAGGCGGGGGTCACGGGGGGGGGCCGCTGCCCCTGGACGCACGCGCGCGCCCCTCCTCCGTGCGGGGCCCTCCGCCGGCCCCGCCCCCGCCCGCCCCACGGGCCGCACCCAGTGGGAGACGCAGGAGCAGGAAGTGCCCGGCTCCTCCGACACAGACACGCGTGGGCGGGTCAGAAACACAGAACTCACACGCTAAGCTACACGTGCGCCCCGGCACTGCCAATACCCACCCCGCGCCTGCACGAGGAGGCACGGACACGCGTGTGCAGGACACGCATGTGGTGCCGGGCACGTCGACTGCGCGCCTTCTCCCTGCACAATCGCCTCTCCTCGGACCTCCGCGACCCCCGCTGAGCTTCCTGCACACGCGCACACACGCACGCAGACACGTGCACGCACACAGGTGCACACGCGCACACACACGCACGTCCGGAGAGCCGAGCCGGGCCGCGGCCAGGCCAGGCCATTACCTTCTCTAATCCCTTGCCATGCTTTCTCAAGAGCGTGCCCTGCAGAGACAACGTCACAGGGTGATCGACGCGGCCGGCCGGGGCGCTGGGGGCGTGGTCGTGGGGGTCGCCAGGGGCTGGGGGCGGGGCTGCATGGAAGGGGGGCCTCGGAGGCGGACTCGGACAGGAGTGAGTCAGAGATGGACGGGGAGGGGGGGGAGATAGAGAGGGAGAGAGAGAGGGAGATAGAGAGGGAGAGATGGAGACGGAGAGAGAAAGGGAGAGAGAGGGAGAGGGAGAGAGAGAGGGAGAGAGGGAGAGGGAGAGAGGGAGAGATGGAGAGGGAGAGAGGGAGAGACGGAGGGAGGGAGGGGGAGAGAGAGAAGGAGAGGGGGAGGGGGAGAGGGGAAGGGGAGAGAGGAAAAGGGAGGGGAGGGGGGAGGGGTGTTGCTCGTGCAGAAACAGAACTCGTTGGTATTTATTGTACACCGGGCTCTTGGCTCTGTGCCAACAGGCAGCACCCAGACCCCGAATCCATTGGACCTGAGTTCGAATCCGGCACCCGGGGTCCCGCGCAAGGGGACCCTGAGATTCCGCCCACTGCCGCTCAGCGTGGGAACAACGCGTCCAGCGCCGGAGGCCGGGCTGGGGCAGCCGGTGTGCGAAGGCCTTGCTGGCCGCGGCGGGTGGGGGGACCGCGAGAGACCTCAGCTGCAGCCCCCCGTATCCGGCAGGGCGGGGTCCGCCGGCAGGAGGCCCCGAGCGGTCTAGGGCTGCGCCTGCCCTGCGCTCGCGGGCAGCGGGCACTGCCTCAGGCTCCTCCCGCCCGGAGCCCCAAGCCCGTGCGGAGCTCGGACCTTGATCAGACGCCACCGAGGCGCAGTGACTGCCCAGGGCCACGGAGACAGAGCGACTGAGTCTGCCCACGCGAAGCCATTGACCCAGCTCCCCCGCCCCAAGCCTGGCCCTGGGGCGTGGCTGGACTCCGTGGGGTCTGCAGGAGGGGGCACCGGGGACCTCGGGGGCGTGCCTAGTCGGGGCCCAGCCGGCAGAGGCCAGGCTTGGGCCGGAGGTGGACACCTCTAAGAGCCCGGATCCCAAAGGGGGGGGTCGCAGGGGCCCCCAGGGTTCTGAGCCTCTTTGCAGCGCGGAGCGGGACCGCGTATCCCAGTCCCTGCGCGGGCTGAAGGGGGACCGCAGAATGGGGGCGGGGGCGGTCTGTGGGCGTGGCCTCCCTCCCGAGCCCCGCCCAGGCCGCGAGCCTCGCCCCACACAGACACAGGCACATCTAGGGGGGAGAGAGGGCGGGAGCCACTGGGGAGGGGGAGGGGTACTGCCACACGGTGGGCTGGAGTCCAGACACAGAGCGGACGGACGGACGGACGGACAGACAGACGCACAGACGGGCCGCTACTTACGATCATCTGTCAGCCGCGGTGGGGGCGGAGCGGCGGGGGAGGGGGAACAAGGCACCATGAGTCTCCCAGGAGGCAGGGGCGGGGGCGGCCAGAGGGCAGGAAGCCCCGCCCACCAGGGAAGTCCCCCACCCTGCGCTCAGCCCACCACCGTCCTACCCAGCCGCTCAGGCCGCCCAGACAGGGACGCCAAAGGCGACATGGGTTCTCGATGACCCTTGACCTCTGGCCTGGACGCCCTCCATGACCCTGCCTGATCCCTGGGAGCTCGGACTTCCCCAGCGTTTTCCCTCCTTGGACGACACCCAATGCCCTGGGTCAAGTCCACTGACCCCTATGACCTCTGTGACCCGAGGGCAGCCTTGACCCAAGCTGACCCCTGTTTTCTGTGTGACCTCAGCATCGACCCCTCAACCCGCGGCAACCTCGGGGGTCCTTTGACTCCAGACTCTCACTTGACCTCTTTGACCTTTGGACAATCTCAACTAGCCCCCGTGTGACCTTCAATAACCTTCGACCCATGTGTGACCCCTCTGACCTTGGGTGACTTCTGTGACCTTTGGGTGGCCCCGGAGCCTCTCTGAGCCCTGGTCCCTTCCCTAGGCTCTGGGCACCAAGGACTCTGGGCTCCCCCAGGGAGGTCCCCCAAACCCCTTTGCCCTGGGGGCTCCCCCAAGTCTCCTGCGCCCTGGGGCTCCTCTGCCCCAGCCCTGCCCTGGGGCTCCCCTGCCCCGGCCCTGCCCCTGGGCTCTCCCAGCCTCCATCCCCTGCGCCCCGGACCTCCCCCAGGCCTTGGCCACTCTGCCCTGGGCTCCCTCAGCCCCTGCCCCAGGCTCCCTGAGGCCCGTCTCCTGCGCCCCAGGCTCCCCCAGTCTCTGGCCCCCCCAGTCCCTACAGCCCTGCTCCCCCGGCCCCCTGCCCGCCCTGGCCCCCTCCCCCGCGCCAGCCCGCCCAGCCCCCTCCCGGCCCCCGCCCCCGCGCCAGCCTGCCCAGCCCCCTGTCTGCCCCGCCCCTCCCGGCCCCGCCCCCGCCCCCGCCCGCCCGGCCCACCGTCTGGTCGGCGAGCGGCGGCAGGACGATGGTCTTCTCCATGGTGTTCATGACCAGCTTCCACAGCTCCTTCAACACGCGCTTCAGCACCGTCTTCTCGCAGATCTTCGCGAAGAGGGTCAGGCTGGGGGCGGGGCAGGGGCAGGCTGGAGAGAGGGGCCGGGCGGCCCCGCCCTGGGTCCCCGCCCTGCCCCGCCCCTCCCTGAGTTCCCACGGCCCTGCCCTGGCTGCACCCCAGCCCCACCCTGGATGCCCCCAATCTGCCCTGGGTCCCCCTGGCACCGCTCCAGCCCCGCCCTGGGTCCCCGCAGCCCCGCCCCAGCCCCGCCCTGGCTCCAGCAGCTCCGCCCCACCACGCCCTCACCCCAGCCCCGCCCTGGCTCCTGCAGCTTCGCCCCGCCCCGCCCCGCCCCTCGCGCTCACTTGCTGTCCAGCAGGTCCATGATGGGCTGCAGCACGTTGTCGGCGTCCTGGGCCACGCTGCTGCAGGCGCTGGCCGGCACGTTGCCCGTGCCCTTGACCTGGCCTAGGATGTCCCCCATCTGCTTCACGCACTGCTCGATGTGCGGCTGGAAGCTGGGCGGGGAGGCTCAGGTGAGATAGAGGCGGGGCGGAGGGGGCGGGGCCAGGCGGGGCTCAGGTCAGACGAAGGGCCCAGGGCCGAGGGGGAGCGCAGGTCAGACCCAGGGGCCGGGTCTGGGTGGGGTGGAGAGGGGCGGGGCAGGGCCGTAGGGACCCAGGGTGGGTCTGGGGGCGGGGTGGGGCAAGGTGTGGCTGGGTCGGGTGGGGCAGGGCTGAGAGGGGCGGGGTTGGGCTAGGCAGGGCAGGGCTGAGAGGGGTGGGGCCGGGACGGGGTGGGGGTGTGGAGTGGGGCCGGGGTGGGACTGAGCAGGGCGGGGCCAGGGCGGAGCTGGGCGTGGCTGGGCCATGCGGGGCGGGGCTGAGCGGGGCAGGGCGGGGCCTCCTCGGGCTCCGCCCCCCACCTGGTGGCGAACACGTGGCTAAGCTCATCCAGGACGTTGTTGAGCTTGACCTGCAGCTCTTTCAGGATGTCGCTGGCCTCGGCGTCCAGCTGGAGGGAGAGGACCCGCGGGGTGGGGGCTGGAGGGGAAACTGAGGCGCAGCCGGTGCTGCTGCAGCCTGGCTTTGAAAGCTGGCCTCCATCCCGGGGCCTGAGAGTGAGCCCTGGGTGGGCAGCTGGGGCCGTGACCTCCCTCCAGCGCCGCCCTCCCCCAACCCCGCCCCCAGCCCTGCCCTCCTCCATGCCCGGCCCGCCCCACCCTCCTCCCGCCCTCCCTCCAACCCTGCCCTCCTCCAGCCCCGCCCCCGCCCCCTCACCTCCTTCCCTCCCATGGCCTCGAACATCTTCTCCAGCTGCACGCGCAGCTGCTGGGTGTTGTTCATGAGGATGCAGGGCTGGGGGGCAGGGCGGGGTCAGGCCCGGGGCGTCCGCGAAGGGCTCCACCCCCTCCCACCACAGGGCCCCCCGGGAGGGTTTCAGGATCTGGTCTGGGTGACCAGCAGTCTCAGGTGACATGGGAGAATGGGACACAGCGCCTGGGTGCACGGCCCGACATGCACCCCCATGCACGCACGTTGGCCGGCACAGGTGCACCGCGCACAGCCGCACCCCTGCCCTCGGACGCGCTCGACTTAGGCCCCACAGTTGGAGGCAGACTCAGGCCAGGGGTCAGGGCCCGGGCGGGGCAGGGTCTAGGGTTTGGGGGCGGGTCTGGGGCAGGGCCCCGCAGGTCACCACTTTCTCCTTCTCCTTGGAACAGTAGGAGGCGAAGTCCTTGGAGATGATGTCCGCATACTGAAGGAGCACGTTGCTGATGGTCTGGGGGCGACACGGGGGGAGGGGCGGGGCCGCGGGAGGCCCGGGATGAACCCCGCCCCCAGCCTCGACTCCGCCCCGCCCCCAGCTCAGTGAGGACATCCACGCCCACTCTGACGTCAGCCCACCCTCCACCATAACCCCAGGTCTAACCTGAACCCAAGCCTCAGCGACATCCGCCCAGTCCCGCCCCGCCCTCGATGACGTCGCCGGCCACGGCCCGCACCTTGGCGAAGCGCCTCATGTAGTGGCCCACGATCTGGGGGTCGGGGCACTCCAGCTTCTTGATGATCTCGAAGCTCTGGTTGAGCTGGGAGAAGACGTCCACCACGGAGCAGGAGAACAGCGCGTGCTCCGAGGTTTGCTGGAACTGCGGGGTGCGGGGCCGGGAGCGGAGTCAGCCCCTGGCGGCGAGGGCAGGGCAGGGGCAGGGGATGCCCCAGGTCCCCCAGCCCCAGGCCGGAGCTCAGCAGCCCCTCCCCGCCGCCGCGGCAGCCGAGGGGCAGCCGCACCCCGCCAGGTCCTCACCCCGTCTTTCTTGTCCCTCTCCAGGGCGCCGTGCAGGAAGTCCCGGGACACCTCCTCGTTCTCATCCAACCACTGGATGACGAAGGGCTCGAACCACCTGGAACGGAGTGCGGCCGGGGTGGCGCCGGCCCTGAGGCTCGCTCCCCTACCCGTCCCCCGCCGGGCCTCGGCTGCTCCTCCCAGGAAATGGGCACACAGTGGCCACTCTCAGCGCCGGGGCAAGACTGGCCGGAGCCCTGGTTTGCATGACCGCCCGTGGGAAGCGGGTTTATTCTCTGGGGTCTCGCTTCCTGTTCCCGAGCGGCGCCCTCGCCGCGGATCCAGCCAGCGTGGACTAGAACTCTGCGGGGGGAGGGGGTGTGTGCCTCCGTCCTGGCCAGGTGCATGGAGGGGCTGATTCCCTAGAGAACCCAGCGTCACGCACACAGCGCCCCCACCGGCTCAGGCGCTGGAAGTCAGGGAGACTAATTAATTAACGCGAATGAAAAACCTGCGCACCCGTGGACTTCGGTATCTGCGGGGGTGGGGCCCTGCAGCTGCCCCCGCACAACCCAGCCAGGTCGCCAGTCTCCGTGCGCTGGCAGGTGCGGCCCGCGCCGCGGTACTCACGCCGGGTACTCGGGCACGCGGTCCTGGAAGGCGGGCAGCTCGGCCACGTACTCGTTGTACAGCCACTTGACCTTGAAGTGCAGGTTCATGTAGTCCGCGCTCTTGCACAGGCGATGCTTGTCATGCTCTGAGCGGGGGAGGGGAGAGGGTGGCTCGGCCGGAGCGTCAGCCACAGCCGGGTCTCTGCGGAGAGGCCCCGTTCCGGCCTGGCCCCACCCTACCCTGGCCTGCCCCGGCCCAGCCCCGCCCCGTCCCACCACCGTCCTGGCCCTGCCCTGGCCCGCCATGGCCCCGCCCCGGCCCCACCCAGCCCCAGCCATGGCCTCGCCCTGTACCCGGGCCCACTCGCAGCCCTGCCCCACCCTGACCCCACATCCAATCCCGCTGTGTCCCTAGCCCTGCCCCACCCACATCCCGCCCCTGGCCCCACCCTGCACCCGGCCCTGCCCCACACCCTCCCTGCCCCAACTCCAGTCCCACCCCGGTCGCAGCCACGCCCCAGCCCTGCCTCCAGTCCCAGCCCAGCCCCGCCCAGGTCATTGCGGACCATCACAGGCCAACGAGGCAAGCCCAGGGCGCTGGCAGCCTGGGAGGGGCTCTGAGGTTCCGTTCCCCGAGGCAGCCAGGCCCGGGGTGGGGGTGGGCGGGGCCTCACCCTCCATGGCGTACTTCATGTCTTGGGCAAACAGGTTCCACATCACCTCGGCGCTGATTTTACCCACGTTCAGCTCCTGCGGGAACCTGGCGGAGGTCGGGGGCCACGAAAGTCGGACGGTGCAGGCGGCTCTGTCCTCCCGTCCGCCAGGGGGCAGTGCAGCCGCTCCCTGCTAAAGCCCTGCCCAGGCCGTCATTCACGCAGATGAAATACCAGGGGTCACGTGTGCGGGTCATGCCCGGGAGTCCACGTCCGCGTCCGCACGCCCAGCCCACAGAGCTCTGCCCCCCACGGGGGAGTCCACGCAGGCAGACTCACTGGTTGAGGCAGGGGGTGTAGGAATTCTTGTCCTCTTCAATGATGGACACGATGAGGGTGATCAGCTTGGACCAGAAGTCCAGGTTCTTGATGCTGGGGCCCTGCTCCTCCGGGGGCACCTCTCCCTTCTTGGTCTGGGGAGGTGGTGGGGGGAGACGTTGGCTATGAGGAGCCCTGGCTGGGGGTCTCGGTCGGCTCGTAGCTGGGCAAGGGAGGGCCACATGCCCACGTCCTGTGGCCCAGGCCAGAGTCCGTGTAGGAAGAGCTGGAGCGAAAAACCCTGAACCCAACTCCCCGGGCCCAGCTCAGCTCCGAGCACTGAATGGAAGTGAATGGGACTGGACTTCACTGAACAAACCCAGCGTCACTTGGCAAACGGGCTGGAAGCGAATGCAAATGAAGCCCGCTGGGCTCTCAGAAGCCAGCTCCTGAGCGGTGACTCCATGCAACTCAACTCGGGCCAACCGCAACGAAGGCAGCGGAATTCAACCCCAACCTACTCACCTGGCATGAATCTAATCGACTGCCCCAGGCCCGCACCAGCCTCAATTGAAGCAAGGAAAATAAATCAACTGGAACTCAACCAGCCCAACTGAACGCAGCTCAACCCAATCCAACCCAACTGAACCGAACTGAACCCAACACGACTCGACTCAAGCCAACTCCACCCAATCCAACCCAACTTAACTGAGCTGAACCCAATCCAACCCGATTCAACCCAGCCCAACTCCACCCAGCCCACCCAAGCTCAACCCAACTCCACCCCAACCCATTCCAAGCCAACCCAACCCAGCCCAACTGAACCGAACCAAATTGACCCCAACCCAACTCAACCCAGCTGAACCCAACCCAACCCAACTCAACCCAACCCAGCCCAGCCTAACTGAACCCAAGCCAACCAAACCCAACCCAACCCGACCCAACCTGACCAAACCCAACCCAACTCAACCCAATCCAACCCCAACCCAACTCCACCCAACCCAGTCCAACTGAACTGAGCCAAACCCAACCCAACCCAACCCGATTCAACCCAGCCCAGTCCAACTCAGCCCAACTGAATGCAGCTCAACCTAACCCAACCCAACTGAACCGACCCCAACTCAACCCAACCCAACTCCACCCAATCCACCCAACCCAACCCAACTCAACCCATTCCAACCCAACCCAACTGAATCCCAACCCAACCCAACTCAACTCAACCCAACCCAACCCAACCTGACCCAACTAAACCAACTCAACCCAACCCAACTCAACCCAACTCAACCCAACCCAACCCAGCCCAGCCCAACTAAACCAACTCAACCCAACCCAACTCCACCCAATCCACCCAACCCAACCCAACTCAACCCATTCCAACACAACCCAACTGAATCCCAACCCAACCCAACCCAACTCAACCCAGCCCAGCCCAGCCCAACTAAACCAACTCAACCCAACTCAACCCAACCCAACTCAACCCAACCCAACTCAACCCAACCCAACTCAACCCAGCCCAGCCCAGCCCAGCCCAACTAAACCAACTCAAACCAACCCAACTAAACCAACTCAACCCAGCCCAGCTCAGCCCAGCCCAGCCCAACTCAACCCAGTGCAACTTAATTTAACTCAATCCAAGTCAATCCCACCCAACTCCACCTTTCACAACTGAACCTGAAGGACTCTGGCGAATCGAACCCAGTCCTAGATCATCAGTGTACTTAGGGAACAAGCCCAGCTGGACTGAGGTGAATCGCATTACTTCACCCACCCAGTCCCCTTGGCTCCAGCTACCTCCACCCAGACACCAACAGCCAGGTCTCAGCCCAGCCGTCTGCTAGTGGCTACGTCCAGGACAATCGGCACTGAAACCAACCAAGCAGAAATGAGTGGGACGGTGCAGACTCCTGTGGAACCGAACTCAGTGCCGCCGCAGGTCTACCCCGGCGAGCACTGAACAAGTGACCCGTGCCGGGCAGAGTGCCACATGTGCCCACCGCCGCGGCTCACGGCCCCACGGTACAGAACGAAGCCCTGAGGCCCTCACCGGGTCCGTCTGGTACTCCCGGCTGTAGAGCTCATGGCAGTTGTTGAAGATGTACTCGTAGGTGGAGTTGAGGCAAGCCTTCACACAGTCCTTGACCACCTGGCTGGCCCGGGGCGGGCTCTGCAGCTCCTGCACCTGCCGGGAGGCGGCACAGGCGGGCATGGGCAGGGGCTCAGGCCCTCAGGGGTGGGGGCAGGCAGAGGGTCCTGAAGCCATGGGACCCCCATGACCCGGGCTGGAAGCCCTGGCACCACCTCCATGGGGCGGGCAGAGGGTCCCTAAGCCATGGGACCCATGACCCACGGCCGGGAGCCCTGGCGCCGCCTCCGTGGGGGAGGGGCGGGCGACGATGGGCCAGGGTCTCCTTCCCTCCCCTACCTTCATCCGGAAGAAGGTGATGCTGGTGAGCAGGTCCACGGTGGACTTGAGGTCCTGCAGCCTCTCGGGACTGCTGGCGGGGAAGTTGTTCTGTCGGGAGGGGTGGGGAGTTGGGATCACACAGGCTGAGAGCGGGTAGAGACGCGGCTTCGGCTTCAGCGGTGGTCAGGGGTGGGGAGGGGGCTGCCAGGGTCCCCCAATTTCTCCCAGGACTCAGGACTGACGACAACCCCTTCCCACAGTTGCGCGATCACGCTTGGCTGCAGGGGCGCACGCTGGGGGCTGGCGCGGCGCAGAAGTGCACACGCATGCGCAGAGGGACACGCGGTGCACGCGCCTGTGTTCGCGCGCCCGGGCACGGGGCTGCGCCCGTCCTCACCCGGTACATGGAGAGGTCGATCCGCAGCGAGTTGTGCAGCTGGTCCAGGAGCTTCACAAAGCGCTCTTTCTGTGGGTGGAGGCGGACGTGGTGGGCGCGGGGGGCGGGGAGCGGGGCCGCCGCCGTGGCTTGGTGGGTGGGGCTTACTGCAGACGGAACTGAGCCCTCCCCACGTCCCGACCCCAGTCCACAGGGCGGTGACCCGTGCAGTCACACAGCAAGGCCGGGCCCAGAGTCGGGGGGACCCAGGAGCGCGGCGCCGGGCCAGGCCGCCCCCCGCCGCCCCCCGCCCCACACTGACCCCGAAGTTGGAGGCGGCGAAGCGGTCGGAGGCGGACACGTTGGTGGAGGCGGTGGTGTGCGCGTAGTAGGCGTTGATGTTGGCCAGCAGCGTGCTCATGACGGCCGGCGCCCCGGGGCACATGTACTTGGAGCACAGGCAGGCGAAGTGGCTGCGAGGGGGCGGCAGATGCTGGGCCCGAGCGGGGCCTCCGAGACGGCCCCAGCACGGCCCCTCACTGCTGTCACCCCGCCACGCGCACTGCTTCCCTGGCCCTGCCTCTCTCACCGCTGTCACTCACCCCGCCACGCCCACTGCCCCTGGCTACGCCCCTTACGTCATGGCTTAGTAGATGGACTCACTCCGGGGCCCGCCTCTCTCACCGCTGTCACTCACTCCCCGCCACGCCCACTTCCCCTGGCCCCGCCTCTCTCACAGCCGTCACTCAACCCCACGCCCACTTCCTCCCTGGCCCCGCCTCTCTCACCTCTGTCACTCACCCCGCCACGCCCACTGCCCCTGGCCACGCCCCTTACGTCATGGCTTAGTAGATGGACTCACTCCGGGGCCCCGCCTCTCTCACCGCTGTCACTCACTCCCCACCCCCACTTCCTCCCTGGCCCCGCCTCTCTCACCACTGTGGCTCACCCAACCGCGCCCACTCCCAGGCCCTACCTCCCTCACTGCTGTCACTCACTCCAGCCACGCCCACTGCCCCTGGCCACGGCCCTTACGTCATGGCTTGGTACATGGACTCACTCCGGGGCCCCGCCTCTCTCACCGCTGTCACTCCCCACCACGCCCAATTCCCATGGCCCCGCCTCTCCCACGCTGTCACTCCCACCACGCCCACTCCCTGGCCCCGCCCCTTACGTCATGGCTTGGTACATGGACTCACTCCGGGGCCCCGCCTCTCTCACCGCTGTCACTCCCCACCACGCCCAATTCCCATGGCCCCGCCCCTTACGTCATGGCTTGGTAGATGGACTCGACGCCGTAGCGCATGGCGAACTCGTCCACGATCTCCTGCGCCGTCTCGTCGTAGTAAACCTTCCAGGCGTCGTCGCCCTTGGCGTCCGGGATCCGCACCACGCCGTTGTTCTGCACGTCTGTCACGAAGTGGAACAGGTTCTGCGGCCACGGGGGAGGGCGGTTACGGCCACGGGCGCCGGCGCCGGCGCTGCTGTCCGTCAGCTCACGTCCCTGCAGCCTCGCGGCCACCCGGGATGCTCCACCCACCCATCAGCGACCCGAGTCCCCGGACAGGGCTGCAGTTGGGGCGCGCTTCCCGGCGGAGGGGGCTTCCTCTGCGTGGACAGGAGGCCCGGGCGGCGGCCGGCGGGGCTCACCTCGTGCAGGCAGGTGTACTGCACGTGGTACGGGGCCACCTTCTCCTCGCCCTTGATCTCCACGCTGATGTGCAGCCGGATGGCGCCCGACACGGCCGACTTGTCCGTGCGCTTGTCTGAGGGCGAGGGCGTGGGGGCACGTGAGGTCCGCAGCCCGGCGGCCTCCGTGTGCATGCGTGTGCGTGTGTGTCCTGTGTGCACGTGTGTGTACGTGTGTGCACGTGTGTCTGTGCGCGCGCATGTGTGAGGTTCCACGGCCCCTTGGACCCCTAGAATCAGACTCTGGGTCCTCACCTCGTTGAGCTCCCAGCCTTGTGCCTCCTCCCTCGGACTAGAACGTCTTAGGCGCTCTACCCTCAGACCGGGGTCAGTGCCAGGGTCTCGGCCTCCCTCCTCAGTCCGGGGTCCGCGCCTCCCCCCTCAGACCGGGTCCCCGGGATTCCTGGGGTGAGCCCCCCTGCCCCACCGGAACTCAGAGTGTTCTGGGCTCCCTCAGCCCAGACACCTGCCCACAGCAGCCTGGGGCTCGGGGGCTCTGCCTCCTCCCTCGGGCTGGGAGTCACAGACTTGGCCTCCACCCTCTGATTCGGCTCCCCCACCAGACTCCTCTGCTGGATCCTTGGGCCCCGCGCCGCTCCGCCCTGAGCCCCAGGTTGTACCACACAAGGTCTTTGATCTCTGGCAGGCTCCCTGGGCTCCGCCCCGCCCCTCCCGGGCCCCGCCCACGCCCGCCCCGCCCCCTGCTCACCCAGGTTGTACCACACGTCCATCTCGCCGCTGAGCGTGCGCACCTCGATGATCGTCTGCCCCAGGAAGTCGTCGGACTCGCGCTTGAACCGCTGCTTCACGCGGGACTTGATGTCATCGTCCTCGTCCCACACTCGCACCTTGATGCGGTCCGAGGAGTTGTGGCACTCGCTGCGGAGCGGGGCGGGGTGTGGTCAGGCAGGGGCGGGGCCGCCGGGAGCCCCACCCCCAGGCCGGGCGCTCACAAGTGGAAATTCTCCTCCCACACAGGGTTCAGGTTCCCGTAGATGGTCTTCGTGCGCTTCTTGGTCTTCCCGACCTGCACCGTGACGTACGGGTCACTGGACCCCGTCTTGTCCTTGGCCTGCAGGCCCTGGGCACAGACCACTGGAACACACACAGGACAGGGGCCGGGGCTAGGCACGGGGACGAGGCCTGCTGGGCGGGGAGCCCTCGCCGCACGCCCTGGGCCCGAGGTCCCCAGAAGTCCCAGTCCCCGCTGCCCAGGGCGTCCCCTGCCGGCCGCATCGCGCTCAGCGCTGCCCTCGGACACCGGGGCTGGGCGGGCGCGCCCCCTGCTGGCCGCCGCGCGCGTGCGCACCAGTGATGCTGATCTTGGCCGACCACTTGGACGTGCCGTCCAGCACGCTCTGCTTCACGGCCTTCATCTGCTGCGCGTGCGCGCTCTTGCTCACGGCGAACACCTCCTGGATGAGCGCGAAGATCTCGGGCTTGTTGCGCTCGCGGATCTTCATGCGGTCCTTGAGCACCATGATGATGTTCTGCGTGCGGTCCTCCGCCCCGTGCTTGGAGCTCTTCTCCGCGGCGCCTGTGGACGCGGCCGCACTGTCCCGGGCACCGCCAGCCCCGCCCCGAGGGCCCCGCCCACGCCGAGGCCCCGCCCCGCCCCGCCCCTCCGGCCCCTCCCCTCGGCCCCCAAGCTTGGAGCTCTTCTCCGCGGCGCCTGTGGACGCGGCCGCACTGTCCCGGGCACCGCCAGCCCCGCCCCGAGGGCCCCGCCTCACCGAGGCCGGGCAAATACCGAGGCCCAGCCCAGCCCACGCCCCGCCCCTGCGGCCCCGCCCTGCCCCTCTGGCATGGCCCAGCCCCCTCCAGCACCTCACCGCCCCCTGAAGTCCCACCCACCTCCGCTGCCCCACTCCTCTGGTCCTGTCCCACCCATTATGGCCTTGCCCCACCCCGTCCCGCCAGGCCATGCCCTGCCCCGTCGCCCTGCTGCCACTGACCCGCCCCTCCGGCCCCGCCCACATCGAGGCCCCACCCACCCCTCCAGTCCCGCCCCTCGGTCCCGTGCTTGGAGCTCTTTTCCGCTTTGCCTGTGGATGCGGCCTCACTGTCCTGGGCACCGCCAGCCCCGCTCCCAAGGGCCCTGCCTGGCCGCCCTCCAACCCCGCCCATGCCGAGGCCCCACCCCGCCCTCTGGACCCTCCCTGTCTCATTGCCTCCGCCCCACCCCAGGACTTTGAGCCCCGCCCCGCCTCTTCACTGCTTCCCTGCCCCTCTGGCCCTACCCCGCCCCATTGCCATGGCCCCACCCCCACCCTGCCCCACCCCACCCCACTGCTGCTGCCCCGCCCCTCTGGCCTGGCCCCACTCTGCCTTGTTGCCCCGCCCCACCCTGCCCCGCCCCACTGCCGCAGCGCCAGCCCCGCCGGCCCCGCCCTGCCCCGCCACCCCTCCCCTGGCCCCGTCCCACTCATACTGCCCTGCCCCTCTGGCCTGGCCCTTCCCTGCCCCATCGCCACAGCCCCGCCCAGGCCTCACCCCCGTCCCGGTCCCACCCCTGCCCTGCCCCGGGCCCGCCCCGCCCCACTGCTGCTGCCCCGCCCCTCTGAGTGGTCCCGCCCCATCGCCCCACCCCGCCCCTCTGGCCGCCTTCTGCCTTGTTGCCCCGCCCCACTGCCCTGCCCCGCGCTTCCGGCCCCGCCCCACTCACGCTGCAGGCAGTCGGCGTTGAGCAGGTCCTGGCACTTCTCGTGGCACTTGACCCCGCACTCGGTGCAGCGCATGCCCTGCCTCGCGATGCCCCACAACAGCCCCTCGCACTCGTAGCAGTAGGTGGGCGTGGTCGCCGTCCACACCTCGAAGTTGTGCGGCGTGGTGCACGAGATGGGGTAGATCAGCGCCTGCAGGGTCTTCTTGTACACGTGGTTCTTCTGCGGGGGAGGGAGGGGCTTGTGCGGCGCTCCCGGGGTGGGGGGGGGTCCCAGCCCGCCGACGCCGCCGCGGCCCACGCACCAGCTCCTCGTTGTTAAGCGTGCTGGACGCCAGGGCCGACGTGATGCCCGCCTTCCGGGACTGCACCAGCGACTGTGCGGGCCGCAGGCGCCCGGGGGTCCCGGGCAGCGAGGGGCCGCCGAGGCCGCAGGACGCATTCGCAGCCACGACCGCCCGCCGGGGGCAGCGTCAGAGCAGGAGGCGACAGAGGATCCCGGTCAGAGCGGGTCCTGGGCGCCCCCTCCCCGCGGGGTCCTCCCAGAGCCCACGGGTGGGTCAGGGCTGCATGGAGGGGTCCGGGGTGGGCGGAGACCCAGGTCACTCACCATGGCCTGAAGGGTCCACGCAGCACATGGGGCGGAAGTCAGACCGCATTAGCCGCGGAGGTCGGCTTGGCCAGCCCGGGCCTCTGGTCCCCATGTCCCCTCTGGCCCCCGGCCTCCAGCCCCAGCTCCAGCCCCCAGGTCCATCCCTGGCCCCCGCCCCCCACCCCGCTCCTCGGCCCCAGCCCCCCGCTCCCAGGTCCACCCCCAGCCCCTGCCTCCGGCCCCCAGGCCTGCCCCCGGCTCCCAGCCCCCACCCATTCCAGCTCCCAGGTCCGCCCCCTGCCCCCCCCCCGCCCCCAGGTCCGCGCCCAGGCCCCAAGTTTACCCCAGCCCCCAGGTCCGCCCCTCGCTCCTGACCCCAGGCCCCCCGCCCCTGATCCGCCCCTGCAGTGGGGGGGCGGGGTCTGTGCCCCGCCCCGTCCGACGGCGCTCACCAGGTCGCTCACGAGCGGGATGGGCTTCCTCTTGCGGATGTCCGGCATGCTGTCGATGATGATCAGGCCGCCCCCGGGGCTGCGGAGACCCAGGGCCCCGCCTGAGGCTCGGCCGCACCCGACTGCCCCTCGCCCCAGGACCCCACGCTGGTTCGAGGCGGGCATCGCGGGGTGGGTTGGGCGCTGCTCCCCGCCCCTCGCCCGGGGGCCCCACTCACCCGCCTTTGAACCACAGCGAGTTGGACATCTCTCCTGCCCCCCGAGCCTGCGGGACAGTCGGATGGACGGGTGTGGTCAGCGTGGCCGCAGCCGGGGAGCAGGAGGTGCAGGGCGTGGGCGGGGCCGGCCCCGTGTGGGCGTGGCGTGGGCGTGGCCAGGGGGCTGATGGGACTGGGGCTGGCGCATGCGCACGGAGCCCCGGGCAGGGCCAGGCTGGTAGAGGCATTGAGGGCGTTTAGGCTGAGCACTGGTGAGGCCAGCAAAGGCGGGACAGAGGCAGGGTGTGCACAGAGCACTGGGCGTGGCCAGGGTGACCACTGGGCGTGGCTTTGGGCGTGGCTTAGCTCGGATGGGTGTGGTATTGGGCATTGGGCGTGGCCAGGAAGGTGTGGGTAGGGTGTAGGGTGTGGCCATGCTGATTTGAGAGGAACACTGGGCTGACGGAGCTGGCGTGGGCGGGGCCTGGATGGTGTAGGTGAGGCCTAGTTGAAGTGTGTGGGGCCGGCCCAGCATGCACAGGCCGTGGGTGGAGCTGGTCTGGCATGGGAGGGGCCGGGCAGGAGTGGGAGGGAGTGTGGGCGGGGCCTGGCTGGCATGGGCGGGGCCAGAGTGGGCGGGGCGTGGGGCCCGCATGGGCTGGGCCTTCTGGCATGGGCGGGGCCGGGGCGCTCGCTCACCTCCTGCAGCTGCAGCCGCACCTTGTTGAAGGCCCGCAGCCAGTTGGCCTTGGCCCTGGACATCGAGTCCTGGCCCTGCCGGTCCTCCTCGTCCTCTCGGGGCCTGAAACTGAGGCAGGGGCCGCGCGGGCTCCGGGCCGGCTCTCCGCGCCTCCCGGCCTGGGCCCCCCACTCCGCCAGCCCCTTGGATGCCCTCCCTCCTGGCCCGCGGCCCCCCCCTGGCTGGCCCAGCTGCCCTGACCCCGCCTCCGGCCCCAGCCCTGGGACCGCTCCCTGACCTCTGACCTCCCCAGCCCCCAGCCCCCGTGGCTACCTCTCCTCGGCCGTGGGGGGCTCGGCCGGCTCGGCTCTGGGCAGCTCCTCGGGCGCGGCGGGCGTGGCCTCAGAGGGCGGGGCGGGGGCCGTGTCCTCGCCGGGGGCGGCCGCCGGGAAGCTGATTCGTTTGAAGTCCTTGGGCTCGGTCACGGCCGCCTCCGCGCGCTGGGCGTAGCTGCCCACGTCGTCCGGCACCTCCTCCTCCTCCTCCTCCTCCTCCTCCTCTTCTTCCTCCTCCTCCTCCTCCTCGGGCAGCGGCTCCTCCTCCTCCAGGAAGTCCTCCAGGTCCTCGTCCAGCTCCTCATCCTGGTCCCAGCGCGGCGAGTCTTTGCAGCTCACCGAGCTGTGGCACGAGTGGTAGGAGTCCGGGTCCCGCTCGTCGCCCAGCTCCGAGCCCCGCAGGCTCTGCTCCTCAGGGTCGAAGTCCTCGCTCAGCTGCGAGCTGCCCTGGCTCAGCTCCCCGGAGGAGGCGTAGCGGCTGCTGCCCGTGGGGCTGCGGGACGGCGGCGGGGGCTCAGGATCGGGAGCCAGGCCGCCGAAGCCCCCCACTGGCGCCCAGCCCTGCCCACGGCCCACCACACCCGAGCTGCCCAGCCCCGCCCACACACGTGGACATAGCACGGATCCTGCAGCGGGGGTGGGGCTGCCCGAGCCCCGCCCACGGCCCGCCCTCGCTACCCACACCCCGCCCACGCCCTGTGGACAGAGTGCCCATCCTGAGTGAGGTTCCTCTCGCTCCCCTCGGAGGCCCCCGCCGGCCTTTCCCACCGCACCTGCCCTCACCCCACCCCTCCAGCGTCCTCGCCGCTCCCCCAGAGCCCACCCCCGGGCCTTTGCACCTGCTTCACCTGCCCAACTCCACACAGGCTTTGTCACATCCTCGCGGGTCTCCTGCATCCCCCGACCAGCTCAGGCCCCGCCCCCGAGCACGGACAGGATGAGCCGGGGCCACCCTCCAGCCACTCAACCAACATTATCACCGCCGCTCTTAAAAATACCACCCGTCTGGGGCCGCGAGGCGTAGCGGGTAAAGCCCCAGCCTGCAGTGCCGGCATCCCATATGGATGCCGGTTTGAGTCCCGGCTGCTCCACTTCCCATCCCGCTCTCTGCTGTGGTCTGGGAAAGCAGTGGAAGATGGCCCAAGCTGCACCCACGTGGGAGACCTGGATGGAGCTCCTGGCTCCTGGCTTCAGATCAGCTCAGCTCTGGTCATTGAGAGCATTTGGTCAGGGAACCAGCAGATGGAAGACCTCTCTCTCTCTCTCTCTATAACTCTGCCTCTCAAATAAAAATAATAATAATAAAAAAAAACCCTCTCCAGGCTGTGGCTCGGTCCCCTGGCCGCCAGGATGTTGTAGGGACCGGCGCGGGGTGGGGTGCGGAGGTCTCCCTCTGGTCCTGGGCTGCCCCTAGGAACAGCTGGGAGGCAGGAAGGGACCAGAGCTCCCCCTGCCGGTGAAAATTCAGAGTGCACACCGGCCGTGTCACCGGCCCCCCGGGCTGGGCGGGGCCTGCTTCCCTGAGGTTGGACCTGAGACCAGGTGGTCTCCAAGACTTGGGGACCTGATCCAGTCGGGGCCTCCCCCAGGCTCCTCGGTCCTCGGCCCCTCCAGGCCCTTCCTGCATGACCCGGCGCCATCCAGCCCTCCAGCCTCACGCTGGAACTCGCTTTCCCTCTGGGGAGGCCTCGTTGGTGGGCTTCCATGCACCCTCCTCCAGGAAGCCCTCTGGAGGCCTCCCGCCAGCTGAGCCCCACGGAGCGGGAGAAGAGTGTCCGTGTCTGGCCTGTCTCCCCCAGAATGTCCAGTGCCGGGCAGCCTGGACAGTCTCCCTCACCCATGGCCACGGCCCAGGGTCAGCTGAGGGTCTGCTTCCTACCCCCCACTCCTTCCCGGGAAATGTCAGCGCGGGCAGACTCCCCGGGGGGCCCCACACACGTCAATCACCCAGCGTCCGCGCTACTGCCAGCACCACAGCGCCCCCTGCTGGACACCTGCGAACGCTCGTCCTCGCGGTGGCCACGCGGAGCCCTTTCCGGGCGCCACCTGTTCCCCTGTGGGCCCTGCGGGACACCGCCCGGTGCCTTCTGAACACTTAGCCTGCCTAAGACCGCGTTGCCCAGTGTCCAACCTGCCCATCCGGCCAGGGCGGGGGGGGGGGGGCCGGAGCAGACTCCAGGCTCACGGAGCAGCCCAGCGCCGGGAAGTGCCTGGCCCACACGGGCCAGAGGACCTGGATTCAAGGGAGTGGAGACGCTCGCCGGGTAAACCTGTGGCCGCCCCTGAGTCTCCGTGGCCCGGTTGTGTGGGCGAGAACGGCAGAGGCCATGCCCACCTGGAGGACACCACGCCCACCGGGCAGGGAGGCCACACCCACATTGTAAGACCAGGGCCAAGGGGTGCGGGTCCACGCCCACACTATAGGCCACGCCCACCGGGAGGCCGCCCGGGCCACGCCCACGGCGGGAGGCGGGGCCGCCGCTACCTGAGCGCCCGCGGCTCGGAGAAGTCGTCGTAGCTGGGCACCGAGTCGCTGTAGGACTCGCGCGAGCCCAGGGGCGGCGGGCGCACGGCGTACTGGTGCACCGAGGCGTTGGGCTGCGACGTGGTGTAGTAGGGCGGCGGCATGCTGTTGCTCGTCTCGCTGCGGTAGTCGCTGTCGCGGTCGTCCACGGCGCTGTCGGGGTCGTCGTCTGGGGGGGCGGGGTGAGGACAGGGAGGGGCGGGGTGAGGATGGGGAGGGGGGGGGTGAGGACAGGGAGGGGCGGGGTGAGGATGGGGAGGGGCGGGGTGAGGACAGGGAGGGGCGGGGTGAGGATGGGTAGGGGGCCGAGGAGGGGTCGCGAGGCCTGCTGAGCCCTCAGCCTGGCCCCAGAGGCAGAGCCACACCCCCACCCGAGCTGAAGGACTAGCCCCGCCCCGGCCCCGGCCCCGCCCCCGGCTCCCGCGGGGTGGGGCTGGCGCCGAGACCCCTGAGCCTAACTTACTCTGCTGCTCGCCCCAGCCGAAGTAATTCCAGTTGCCTGGGGAGGGAAGGGGCAGGGGCGGTGAACAGCGGGGCGGGGCGTAGGGGCGCCCCTCCCCCAGCCGCGAACCCCTCCCCTCCACCCTGACCCTTCGCTCAGCTCATGGGAAGAAGACGGGGGAAAGGGGGGGAATTCCCGATTTCCCGTGAGGCCACAAGGCGCCTCGGGGTGGACACACAGGGTGCGGGGCGTGGGGGCGTGGATTTCTGACTTCGGGGTCCGAGGCCAGCGCCCCCCCAGCCTAGGAGCGCTCAGCCTCCAGCCTCTGCCGGGGGCCCAGCGAGGGGCGGCAAGCAGCCCGAAGGCGCACAGCGTGGGAGGCAGGGGCCGCGGGGAGGACCCACTCCCCGTGGCCAGTGCCCGCGGCAGCCCAGGGACTCTGCCCGGCGCCGACACTGGGCCCGGGCGCGCTGGCTCCAGTGCACCTGCCCGGGTCTCCCCCCCCCCATGGCCCTGTGCGCTAGGGAGGGGGCGCGGGAGCCCCTCCAGGGGCCACGTGTCACCCCAGAGTTGATGTGGGGGCGGGGCCAGGGGGCGGGGCCCCGCACACTCACAGCACTGGTTGCTGGGCGCTGGCAGCGGCTTATCCTGCTCGTCCGAGAACGAATACTGCGGGAGAGGGCGCCTGTCGCGGGGCGGCTGGGAGGCTGGGGGCTTCCTGGCCCCCGGGCCTGTCCCAGCCTCCCCTCTGGACAAGGGTGCAGGTGCAGCCGGTAGGCCCGGTGTCACGGGCCCCGGCATCCCCGGTGGGCGCCGGTTCGAGTCCCGGCTGCCCCATTTCCGACCCAGCGCCCTGCTGTGGCCTGGGGAAGCAGCGGGTGAGGGCCCAGGAGCCACAGTGGCCGGAGCTGGGAGCCCGCAGAGGGTGACGCGGAGCCAAGTCGGGACCAGGGTCAGCGAGTGGAGGGGGCGGGAAGACCCGGCGGATCCCGGCCCGGCCGCCAGCGCCCACCTCGTCCTGGTCGCGCATGGCGTTCAGCTGCTCCAGCTTCTTGGCCCAGTAGCGCGCCTCCTCCTCCGGGATGTCTGCAGGCAGAGTGACCGGTGAGCCCGGCCCCGCCCCCGCCCAGGCCCCGCCCTAGCTGAGTCCCGCCCCAGCCTGGCCCCACCCCGGCTCCAACCCCGGCCTGGCCCCGCCCCAACTGAGCTCCTGGCCAAGCCCCCAGCCTGGCCCTGCCCCCACCCAGGCCTGGCCCTGCCCCAGCTGAGTCCTCGGCCCCGCCCTCAGGCCTGGCTCCACCCCGACCGAGCACTGGCTCCGACCCCAATCCTGACCACACCTTGGCTGAGCCCTGATCCTGCCCCCAGGGCTGGCCCCACGCCGGCTGAGTCTCCGCCCCCTGTCTGTCCTGGCCCCGCCCCCCAACCTGGCCCAGCTCTGGTGCTCACCCCCAGCCCCCACCCCACCCCGGGCGCCCCCCTAGAGCGGCAGGTGAGCCGAGAGGCGGGGCTCCCGCGCCTCAGGCACTGACCCAGGGGCAGCTCGAAGCGCGTGTCCAGCAGGATGCGGTGGAAGGTGGGGTCCTTGGTGCCGCAGATCTCGCTGTCGGCCATGATGACCTGGGAGTCGAGCGTCAGCCACTCCCCGGGGCCCTCCTGCGGGACACGGTGGGGGGTGGTGCACCTGCTGCACCTGGCGGCCCAGGTCACGACTCAGTCCCAGGGGCCCCAGCCCGGCATGGCCACGCCCACCTCAGAGGAGGGGGTGGGGGAGCCTGGCTCCTCCCACTGTGCAGGGAGGACCCCCCTCTCCCAGTTCAGGGCCAGCGAGGCACTGAGCAGACGGGGCCACTCTGACCCCCGGCATCTCCGTCTCTTAGGGTACCAGGAACCCAGGGTCCCCGCGAAGGCTTCGCATGGACTGTCGCACCTCCTTCCTCTGTGCGCCCCAGCCTGAGCCGGGAGGAGCAAGAGTGGACACAGGCAACCCCAGGCCTGGGAGGTCCAGGCCAGGCCAGGGGGAGGGCTGGAGGACCCAGGGGGGAGCTTGGGGGGCTTCCTGGAGGAGGGGCCACAGAGGGTGCACTGGGGGTGTGGCCAAGGGGGCCAGGTGTGCGCAGGGTCTCACAAGGGGGATCCCACCGGGGTGAGGAGGGCTTGGAGGGCCGAGGCCCAGGGACTGGGCTGTGGGGGCTGGGAGGTGACTGACAGGTTCTGGTCCAGCACCTGCTGCCCAGCCGGGGCCCACAATACATGGCCCCTTACTCCTCCTGGGGCCGTAACATGTCGGAGCTGGGTCCAGGGCTGCCTAGCTCCGGCCGCGTGTCCCTAGTGCCTTGCAGCTGGAGGGGGACCACGTATGTATGTTTCGGCCCCCAGGAGCGACTTGCCGATGGGGCCCTTGACCAGATGTGAGTCCTTGCCCCTTGAGCGGAACGCAGGGTGTAGGCCAGGAGCCCCCGGGCCCTGTGCCCACCTCGTTGGACTGGCGGATGGTGCGCAGCGGGATCCACACGGTGCCCACCATGGTGTCCCAGATGAGGCCCTTGTTCCACACCTCCACCGTCAGCCCCAGGTCCAGCCGGTTGATCTCGCTGTGGGGAGAGGGGAGGTCCCCCCCGGGGAGGGGACGGAGGCTCAGAGGTCAGCCCAGTCCCCAGGACAGCAGAGCCCGGCCCGCGCCTCCCCCTGCTGGGCGGGTGGGGAAGAGGCCCCAACACCCCAGCAGGGCCACCAGGCGCGCCCGCGGCTCAAGCACTCCCCCTGCTGGCTTCTCACTGGAATGACGCCCAGGTGGGGACCCGGAGAGGGGGAGACCCTGCGCGTGGGCGCACTCAGAACACAGAGCCCCACAGCAGGGGCTGACGCTGGGGCCTGATGGTGAAGCTGCCACCTGCAGTGCCCGTGTCCCACAGGGGAGCTGGTTCAAGTCCTGGCTGCTCCACTTCCCATCCAGCTCTCTGCTGTAGCCTGGGAAAGCAGTGGAAGATGGCCCAAGTCCCTGGACCCCTGCACCCACGTGGGAGACCCGGATGGAGCTCCTGGCTCCTGGCTTCGGATCAGCTCAGCTCTGGCCGTTTCGGCCATCTGGGGAGTGAACCAGCGGAAGGAGGCTCTGCCTGTCTCTCTCTCTCTCTAACTCTGCCTCTCAAATAAATAAATCTTTTTTTATTTTATTTTATTTTTTTTGACAGGCAGAGTGGACAGTGAGAGAGAGAGACAGAGAGAAAGGTCTTCCTTTGCCGTTGGTTCACCCTCCAATGGCCGCCACGGCCAGCGCGCTGCGGCCGGCACACCGCGCTGATCCGATGGCAGGAGCCAGGTGCTTCTCCTGGTCTCCCATGGGGTGCAGGGCCCAAGGACTTGGGCCATCCTCCACTGCACTCCCTGGCCACAGCAGAGAGCTGGCCTGGAAGAGGGGCAACTGGGACAGAATCCAGCGCCCCAACCGAGACTAGAACCCGGTGTGCCGGCGCCGCAAGGTGGAGGATTAGCCTAGTGAGCCGCGGCGCCGGCCATAAATAAATCTTTAAAAAAAATCACAGCTTGGGGCCAGCAGTCAGGGTGGGCTTCCCTGGGGAGGAGCCAGCTGGGGTGTGCGGGAGTCCTGGGGCGGGTTCAAGCTGGGTGCGCGCAGGAGGCAAGGGGGCCCCAGGCGAGCAGGCGCGTGGGGGCGTACGGAGGGCTCTGGCCACTGTCCGAGGTCCTGGAGCCGCAGCCAGGTCCGGGCCGGGAGCAGTGGGCTAGGAATGCAGGTTTTAAATTAGGCCCCTGGCTGCCCTGAGCAGAGATTGTGGGGGGTGGAGGGCACAGGAGGCAGGGCTGGGCGTGGCCTGGGCGGGGCGGGCGCTCACAACATGAAGTCCTGCTCCCAGCTGGGCTGGCTCCCGCGCACCGCCACGGTCGTGCTCTTCACATTCTGCACCTTGAGCGTCACGTAGGTGTTGAACTTCTCTGCGGCCGGGAGAGCGGGGTCAGCGCCGGGCCTGGGGAGGGGGCTCCTGCACATCCGGGCCGCCCTGGGCAGCTCCGACCCGGCCCCGCGGGGACCCTGGCTCAGGGCGATCTGGATCCCCGTTGGCCCCGCCCCCCGCGCGCAGCAGGTGCAGCGGTCAGCTGTCTGTCTCCGCTCAGGCCCGCCCCCAGCCTCCCCGACAGACGGACAGATGGACAGCGCAGGACAGGAGACGGCACTCACCTTGGGCACCGTCAAACTTGGCTTTTTTGACTGCGGACAGAGGCAGGGAAGGGAGCAGGCGGGAGGGAGACGGAGACCCCGACATCCGGACAGGAGAGGGGGCGCGAGACCCCCGGGAGAGACAGAAACAACAGGACAGGGAGAGGGGCGGAGGCAGAGAGGAGGGGAGAGAGAGACACAGGCCATCAGACAGCGAGCCCCGGGGCAGGAGGGGGTGGGATGCTGCCCCGCCCGCCGAGCCCCCCCCCCCATTCAGCAGGAGTCCTGGGCCTCCTCCAGGGAGTCCTCAGGATCGCCCCCGAGGGAGGAGGAAGAGGAGCATCGAGGAGGAAGAGAGACGCTCTCCCGTGGTTCCGTCAGGGGGAGGAGATGCGGTCCTTGAGGGTCTGAGTCCGTCCCACCAAGGGTCCCCAGGGCGGCTGGAGGGCGCTCCGAGGCGGGGAGGTGAACCCGAATACTTGCCAGGGCCCCAGGGCTGAGCCTTGGGCCTCAGAGCCCCCACCCCGCGATCCACCACCCTGCGCCTCGCACTCCCGCCTCGCCCACGCCCCGCCCCCTGCACCTGCTCTCGGCCCCGCCCACACCCCCCGACATGCCCCAGGCCCCTCCCACGCCCCCACACCTGGTCCCGGCCCCGCCCCCGCCTCGACCAAGCCCCACTCCCTGCTCCTGGCCTCGCCCCCGCCCCGCCCCGCCCATGCCCCATCCCCTGCACCTGCTCCCGGCAAGCCCCCCCCCCCGCCCGCGCCAGCCCCTGAACTTGCTCTAGCCCTGCCCTCACCCCCGCACCTGTTCCGGGCCCCGCCCCTCCTCTCCGCGTGCACATTTGACAAAGGCACCACAGCCAAAAGATGATTGGGGAGGTCTTCAAAAAAAATCCACAGAAATGCAAATGCGGGGTGCGGGGGCAGGGGCCAGGGACAGAGCTGCCATCGGCTGGGTCACCCCCAAAATGGCTGCAATGGCGGGGGCTAGGCCAGGAGCTCCACATGGGTCCCCGCGTGGGCAGAGGAGCCGGTACCTGCGCCTCCCAGGGTGCACGTGCCCAGGAGCCGGGGCCGGGACTCGAACCAGCGCACTGACAGGGGATGGGGCACATGCAGCTGGCAGACAGGGGAAGGAGCTTAACCTGCTTGTGCCAATGCCCCCACCGGTGCTATTTGATGTCACCCAGGGCAGTGAGGTGGGCGCAAAGCAGAGGCCGTGTGCCCTGTCTGTGTCCTGTGCCCTGTCTGTGCCCTGTCTGTGCTCTGTCTGTGTCCTGTGTCCTGTCTGTGTCTTGTGTCCTGTCTGTGTCCTGTCTGTGCCCTGTCTGTGCCCTGTGTCCTGTGTCCTGTCTGTGTCTTGTGTCCTGTCTGTGCCCTGTCTGTACCCTGTGTCCTGTCTGTGCCCTGTCTGTGTCCTCTCTGTGTCCTCTCTGTGTCCTGTGCCCTGTCTGTGTCCTGTCTGTGTCCTGTGTCTTGTGTCCTGTCTGTGCCCTGTCTGTGCCCTGTCTGTGTCCTGTCTGTGTCCTGTCTGTGTCCTGTGTCTGCCCTGTCTGTGCCCTGTCTGTGTCCTGTCTGTGTCCTCTCTGTGCCCTGTATGTGCTCTCTCTGTGTCCTGTCTGTGTCCTGTGTCCTGTCTGTGTCTTGTGTCCTGTCTGTGCCCAGTCTGTGTCCTCTCTGTGTCCTCTCTGTGTCCTATCTGTGCCCTGTGTCCTGTCTGTGTCCTCTCTGTGTCCTGTGCCCTGTCTGTGTCCTGTGTCTGTGCCCTGTCCTGTGCCCTGTGCCCTGTCTGTGCCCTGTGTCCTGTCTGTGTCCTGTCTGTGTCCTGTGTCCTGTCTGTGTGTCCTGTCTGTGTCTTGTGTCCTGTCTGTGTCCTGTGCCCTGTCTGTGCCCTGTCTGTGTCTTGTGCCTTGTCTGTGCTCTGTGTCCTGTGTCTGTGTCCTGTCTGTGTCTTTTGTCCTGTCTGTGCCCTGTGTCCTGTGCCCTGTCTGTGCCCTGTGTCTGCCCTGTCTGTGTCTTGTGTCCTGTCTGTGTCCTATCTGAGCCCTGTGTCCTATCTGTGCCCTGTCTTGTCCTGTCTGTGTCTTGTGTCCTGTCTGTGTTCTGTCTGTGCCCTGTCTGTGTCCTATCTGAGCCCTGTCTGTGTCCTGTGTCTGTGCCCTGTGTCCTGTCTGTGTCCTGTCTGTGTCCTGTCTGTGTCCTGTCTGTGTCCTGTCTGTGCTCTGTCTGTGTCCTGTCTGTGCTCTGTGTCCTGTCTGTGTCCTCTCTGTGCCCTGTCTGTGTCTTGTGTCCTGTCTGTGTCCTGTCTGTGTCCTATCTGAGCCCTGTCTGTGTCCTATCTGTGCCCTGTCTGTGTCTTGTGTCCTGTCTGTGTCCTGTCTGTGCCCTGTCTGTGTCCTATCTGAGCCCTGTCTGTGTCCTGTGTCTGTGCCCTGTGTCCTGTCTGTGTCCTGTCTGTGCCCTGTGCCTGCCCTGTCTGTGTCCTGTCTATGCTCTGTCTGTGTCCTGTCTGTGCCCTGTCTGTGCCCTGTGTCCTGTCTGTGTCCTGTCTGTGTCCTGTGTCCTGTCTGTGTGTCCTGTCTGTGTCTTGTGTCCTGTCTGTGTCCTGTGCCCTGTCTGTGCCCTGTCTGTGTCTTGTGCCTTGTCTGTGCTCTGTGTCCTGTGTCTGTGTCCTGTCTGTGTCTTTTGTCCTGTCTGTGCCCTGTGTCCTGTGCCCTGTCTGTGCCCTGTGTCTGCCCTGTCTGTGTCTTGTGTCCTGTCTGTGTCCTATCTGAGCCCTGTCTGTGTCCTATCTGTGCCCTGTCTTGTCCTGTCTGTGTCTTGTGTCCTGTCTGTGTTCTGTCTGTGCCCTGTCTGTGTCCTATCTGAGCCCTGTCTGTGTCCTGTGTCTGTGCCCTGTGTCCTGTCTGTGTCCTGTCTGTGTCCTGTCTGTGTCCTGTCTGTGCTCTGTCTGTGTCCTGTCTGTGCTCTGTGTCCTGTCTGTGTCCTCTCTGTGCCCTGTCTGTGTCTTGTGTCCTGTCTGTGTCCTGTCTGTGTCCTATCTGAGCCCTGTCTGTGTCCTATCTGTGCCCTGTCTGTGTCTTGTGTCCTGTCTGTGTCCTGTCTGTGCCCTGTCTGTGTCCTATCTGAGCCCTGTCTGTGTCCTGTGTCTGTGCCCTGTGTCCTGTCTGTGTCCTGTCTGTGCCCTGTGCCTGCCCTGTCTGTGTCCTGTCTATGCTCTGTCTGTGTCCTGTCTGTGCCCTGTCTGTGTCCTGTGTCCTGTGCCCTGTCTGTGTCCTGTGTCCTGTCTGTGTGTCCTGTCTGTGCTCTGTCTGTGTCCTGTCTGTGTCCTGTCTGTGCCCTGTGTCCTGTCTGTGCCCTGTCTGTGTCCTGTGCCCTGTCTGAGCCCTGTCTGTGTCCTATCTGTGCTCTGTCTGTGTCCTGTGCCCTGTCTGTGTCCTGTGTCCTGTGTCCTGTCTGTGCCCTGTGTCCTGTCTGTGCCCTGTCTGTGCCCTGTGCCTGCTCTGTCTGTGTCCTGTCTGTGCTCTGTCTGTGTCCTGTGCCCTGTCTGTGCCCTGTGTCCTGTCTGTGTCCTGTCTGTGCCCTGTCTGTGTCCTGTGCCCTGTGTCCTGTCTGTGTCCTGTCTGTGCTCTGTCTGTGTCCTGTGTCCTGTGTCCTGTCTGTGCCCTGTGTCCTGTCTGTGCTCTGTCTGTGTCCTGTGCCCTGTCTGTGTCCTGTGCCCTGTCTGTGCCCTGTGCCTGCTCTGTCTGTGTCCTGTCTGCCCCTCACATGGGTGACCCCGTGGGCAGCGGCCTTAAAGGTCTGAGCTTCGGCTACGGTGATCCAGGCATCAGGTTGGCTGCGCGTGGTCCGGCTCTGAAGGCGCAGCCCTGAGCGGGGCCCCGAGGTGGGGGCCGGCTAGCGCTGTGTGACCCCCCCTAGCGGTGGCCCCTCCCACTTTTCCAGGCCTCCTCCATCCTCGCTGCCCCAAGGCCCCTCCCCTGGATGCAGACCCGGCCCCAGCCAGCACCCCTTCCCCTCCAGCCCCCTCCGGCTCTTAGCTGAGTCCCCACCCCCCAGCCCCTTATCCCGCGGTTGTCTGAGCTCCCTCCCCACGTGGACACGCGGCCCAGGAGACGGGCCAGGGCAGGAGACAGACAGGGACCACGGGCCGGGGGCGGGGTCAGGAAGGGGCGGGGCGGGGCCGGGCTGGGGTGGACCCATGGGTAGGAGCCCGGAGGGAGAGCGGCCAGGGGTCATCCCGGTCCCCTCCCAAGGGCCAGTGCGTGGTCAGCCTGCCGTCGCCTCCCGCCCCCTCCCTCGGCCCCACGCCGGGTCTGGTGTAGGGTCCCACGTGCGCCTGGGGCACAGGGCCGCCGGTGTCCCCTCTTCGTCCCGCGAGGGCTCCAGGCCTGGTGGGTGCAGGCAGCCAGCGGCAGAGGGGGCAGGGACGGGCGGGGAGGCTGGAGCAGGCGTCGCGCTGGGGGGCGGGGCTCAGCTTCTGCATCCGGGGAATGACCTCTCCGGGTGCTGAGGGTGCCCCAGCTTTGGTTCCAAGATTCCCGCTGCGGGGGACCCTGGCCTGGGGGGCACTGGGCCAGGACCTGCCTGGTGGGGGCGAGGAGCTGGGGAGAGGCTTCTCCCCCGCCTGGGGACTCCTCGGAGCCTCGGAGCGCGCCCCTGCTCCACGTGGTCCAGGGGGCGGAAGGAGCATGCGCCAACTCGCAGAGTGGCCCCTCCTTGGAGGGCCTGGGTTCGAGTCCCAGCCTTGCTAATGCGCATCCCGGGGAGGCAGCCACGTGGGGCACCCGGATGGCGGTCGCGGCGGGGGAGGCCCCTGTCCTGCCCAGCCAGGGACCATCTGGGCATTGGGGAGGAACCAGCAGATGGGCAGTGTCTCCCTCCCCCCACCCAGTCCCTCTGCGTCTCCGCCCTCGCCATGGGGGCGGTGTGCGGCACACAGAGTCCAGAACTGGATTCCCGGGCCCTGGTTTCCTGTGGTGTTGGCGGCGGGAGAGGGAACCCCAGAGCCCCCCAAGACGGACCGGGGGTCGAGTCCCTGACACACGCTGCGCCGGACTGAGCAGGAGCAGGGGCTGCTTGGAGCCGGGCGAACGTGCCCATTCTACAGATGGGCATGAGCAGGGAACGCGGGGGAAACTGGAGGTGGCGGGTTTACGGGTTCAAGCCCAGGTGTGGAGGGGAAGTGAACGCGTTGGGCAGCGGGCGAGCCTGCAGCTGAAGATGAGCCACGGGTGAGGGCATCTCAGGCGAGAAAGGCCAACATGGGGGAGGGGACAGGGGCACTGACTGACCCCGAGCGGACGGGCAGACGACCTGTGAGACCTCCTGGGGCAGGGGCAGGGGTCAGCTGTGCTGGGTGGGGCCAACGGCAGTCTGAAGGAAGATGGGAGGTCGGGAAGCGAGCCCCCGCCATGGCCCCCGCCGTGCCCCTGCACCCATGGCGCTCGCCCCTTCTGCTCAGCTCTGAGACGCAGCAAGTGGGGCGGGGGAAGTCAAGGCAGGCTTCCCGGAGGAGGGCTCCCTCCAGCTGCCCTTCCCCGAACCTCCCACTCTATCCCCTCAGGGGCTGTGGATTCCCAGGGCCTGGTATGCAGGAAGTGCTCAAGCCATGCACATGGGGAAGTGGATTAAGGCTTGGGGGTGGGGACAGGACCGACCGTGGCCCAGTGGGCAAAGCCACCACCAGTGCCCTGTATCAGAGCGGGTTCGAGTCCCGGCTGCTCCACTTCCGGTCCAGCTCTCTGCTGTGGCCGACCCCGTTGCGTGCACGCCTGAACGTCAGGGTGCGAGGGGAGCCTGCGGCGGCCTGGGTGTCGGGGCCACGCGGAAACCCACGCGGCTCCGTCCAGCCTGCGGCGGCGGTGGACGCCCGCGTGCACGCATGCGCACCTCGCCGCGTGGGCCGCCCCAGGCAGGGGTGTGTGCGGAGCGTCCCTGCGCTCTCGAGGACCCATCTGGACCGCGTGTGTAGGAACCTGCGCGCGTGGGCGGGCTTCTGGCTGGGAGGGGCAGACCCACGCGGAAACCCCGCCCTTACTCCTGCCCCACCCCGCCCACGCGCCTCCTCACCCTCCTGCCAGGCTGCCCGGGCTCCGCCCGGCGCCCTTCCCCACAGGCGCCCCCAGCCCCCCAGCCCAGCCCCCAGCCGGACGCCCAGCCCAGCCCCCCAGCCCAGCCTCCAGCCCCCCAGCCCCAAGGCTCCAGCACCCAGCCCCCCAGCCCAGCCTCCAGGCCCCCAGCCCTCCTCAGCCCCCCAGCCCCCCAGCGCCCCAGCACAGCCCCTAGCCCCCGGCCCCCAGCACCCCCAGTCCCCCGGGTCCAGCGCCCAGCCCGGCGCCCAGCCGGCCCCTCTCAGCGGCTCCTCCCACTCGGGCGACTCCCGCCCGCGTCAGGGCCAGGTTTCTGGAAACCTCCGCCCCCCCTCACGCCGCCCCCGCAGCCGAGCCTCCTGCTTGCGTCACGGCCCAGGGCGAGATCCTGCCCCGCCCCCCACTCGCTGGGAAGCCTCACTTGGGACGGTGCGAGGGGGCTGTGGGGCTCGGGAGGGAGCCAGGACGCCTACGGTGGGGGGGACCCCAGGCCCCAGCGCCCTCCGCTCGGGTCCTAGGCAAGTGGGGGAGGGGTCAGCAGGGGTCCGGACCCCCACCTCCGCCTCCTGCTGAGGCCTAGATTGGGGGGTCTGGGGGCCCCCTAACTCCACAGGCCCGGACACCCGGGGCTGGATGCGTTGACCTTTCACCTCAGGGCCCCTTCCCACATCCAAGGAAGAAGGAGGGTCTACCCCTTTAAGAACACCCGCGTCCACGCCAGCCCGGCCAGGCGCGGCGGGGAGCGGGCGGGCGGGGCTGGGTTTGTGAATGGAGCGGCGGCGGGGGGAGGGGCGGCGGGGGCGGGGCCCGGCTCCCTCCCGGCCCTGCCCACCCGGGGGGTCCAGGCGGCTGCTGGGGCTCACAGGGCCCCACCGGCAGCGCTAACATCCCCGCCGCCCGAGGTCTCCCGGAGCCCGGGGTCTCAGGCTGCGCCCCCTCCCCCACCCCAGCCGTCTGGAATCGAGTAGCCGTGGGGGGGCCGGGTCCCTAAGACCGAGGAGTTGAGCGTCTGCCGCACCCCCGCCGCCCGAGGTCTCCCGGAGCCTGAGGTCTCGCTGCGGTGCCCAGGATGCCCGGGTCCTGCGTGGGGCGATGGCGGGGGTCGGGCCCCGCTCGCTCCTCCCTCCCTGCCCCCACCCCAACGTCGAGCGTGGGCTTGGGCGTGGGCCCCGTTTCTGTCCCCAAAATAGCTCCACCTCCCCCCCTCCAGCCCCAAGCGGGCGAGGACGGGCCGGGTGGACACGGCCGCTCCGGGCGGGCGGGGAGGGGAGGCCCCGGCCGGCCCCCGCCCCCAGCCCCCACCGCGAGGCCAGAGAGTTAAGGGGAAAGGCGACCCCAGACCCCAAGCCGCCGTCCCTGCTGGGCCGAGGGCGGGGAGGGGTCCTCAGCCTCCCGCCCGGGCTGGGGGGCGCTGACCCGACAGCCGAGCCTCCCCCAAACCTCGGGACCCCTCCCGCGCATGCCCTGCAGCCCCCAGCCCAGCCGCCGCCACCGGAGCCCCCTCCCCAACCACCCGGTCTACACAGACCGCTTCCCGATCGAACCCTCCCGCCCCGCCGCGTCCACACGGGCCTCCGCAGCCAGCCGCGTCCACACGGACCCCCCACCCCGCTGCGAAGCCGGAGCCGCGTCTACGCGGATCTCCCCCCCTCCAAGCGCCCCGCCGCATCCACGCGGACCCCGACCCGCGGCCGCGCCTCCCACCTCCGACGCAGAGCAGCGACATGTCGCCGGGGCGGCCGGGGTCTCCGGCGGGCTTGGGGCGGCCGG
Source organism: Oryctolagus cuniculus (assembly GCF_051225735.1). NCBI lineage: Eukaryota > Metazoa > Chordata > Mammalia > Lagomorpha > Leporidae > Oryctolagus > Oryctolagus cuniculus. The sequence goes on along the minus strand of NC_142882.1, from coordinate 20,131,039 downwards.
GCCGGCTCGGGCGGGCGGTCAGCGGCCACTGGGCCGGGGCATCGCGGGGCGGCAGCGCGGGGCTCACGCCGGGGCCCGGCCGCCGGCCATCTTGCTTCAGCACCGGCGGCGCGGACAGCTCCTGACGCGGTGCGGGGCGCGCGGGCGGGCGGAGCCGCCGGAGGGGCGGGGGCGCTGCGGGCGCGGGGGGGGGCGTTAAAGAGCTAGGCGGGCGCGGGGCGGGGGCTCCCCGGCTGCAGAGCCCCGCGCCGGCTCCGGGTCTGGTATCTGCCCCCGCCTCTCCGTGTCTGCGCCCTGCCCTGTCCCCTCCCGAGCGGCCCGAGGGTCGCTGCGCACACGCTGGGTGCGTGGATAGAACTGCTGAACTCCTATCCATCCGGCAACATCTGAGCGCCCCCTCTTCCAGGAAGTCTTCCCTGACTCCCCACCCCTGCACGTGCACCTGCGAGTCTGATCCCCACGTTCGGCCAGGGCCTTTAAACAGTCCAGGGGCCGAACCCCACGGGGTCCCCGACCCCCGGCGCAGACAACACAAACGCAGGGTGTGCGGGGAGTTCGCTGGGAGCGAGGCCGCTGTTGGATATCCTGGGCGCTGGGCAGGTCCCCCGGCTGCTCCGGGCGTCAGTTTCCCCGTCTGCAGAATGGGGGGGACACCAAGACCCGCCCCTCCTAGGAACCGGAAGCCGGGAGGATCCTGGGGCTGCGGGGCTCCCGCTGCCAGTCGGGTTGAGCGCAGGGCGAGTGAGAGGCGATGGCCGCTCCCCTACAGCCGCGCGGGGCCCTGCGCGCCTCCCCCGCGCTCCTCGCGCCCCCCACCCGGCAGCAAGGGCCTCCAGGGCCGGCTCCCCGTCCTCACCCCGGCTGGCGATGGGGTTGCGCAGCCCATGTCTGAGGGCCTGCGGTGCCCGGCGCATGCGCACCCTGGGGGTGGCAGTGAGGGCCCCAGTGCCCGGGCCCCTGCACCTGCCTGGGAGACCCGGATGGAGCTCCTGGCTCCGGCCTGGCCCAGCCCAGGGGCTGTTGTGGGCTTTTGGGGAGAAGCAATGGGGGCTTGGAAGTCAGCGACAGCAGGTGCAAAGGCCCTGAGGCTGGAGCAGGGTGGGATAGGGGATGGGCACAGCACCTAGGGTGTCAGCAGGTGCGCCCGGACGCCCCCTCCCCGTGTCCGCAGCTGCGCTGGGCCGCGTGAGCACGAGGGATTGAGGGCCGAGGTGGTATACAGCAGGCGCTCTCTCAATGTGGTCGCGTCAGTGCGCGCGGCAACCCCTGGGCTTTGTCCTCGGGGGGGGGGGCGTGGGGGCCCCGGGTGCGGCTGGGAGGGCGCTGGCCTCGCGTTGACACGCTGTGGGGCCCGGGTTCGAGTCCTGGCTCCGCATCCCGACGCCAGCTTGCTGCGCATGCGCACGCTGGGAGGCAGCGGGTGCTCGGGGCCCTGCCACTCATGCGTGAGCCCCGGATGGGCCCCGCCCCCAGCTGCTGCTGGCACTGGGGCGTGAACCAGCAGAGGGAGGGTCTCTGCTACTTTGTCTTTTAAGTAGAAGAAATCAATAAGCATTTTTTAAGTGCCAAGTGGGGCGTTTGCCTAGGGACGCCCCCCCAGCAGGTGCGGGGAAGGCTCCCGGGGGCGGGAGCGGCGGGCAGCGCAGGTGCAAAAGTCCTGGGGCTGCCCGAGGCTGTGGCCAGAGATCCTGGGGGCACCCGGGGTTCCTCGCCAACAGGACGGCCCAGAGCGGCCTCCGGAGACCTCACTGCCCCCGGGCGCGGGATCAAAAAACCGAGGACGCCAAGGGGCCGGATTGGCCCGAGAGGGGAAAGGGGGCGATTGGATTGGTCCGGCGGACGAGGCCTGGGCGGGACATACCGGAGGCAGAGGAGCAGGATTGGCCTGGCCGAAAGCGAGGGGCGGAGTTCCGAATCCGCAGTCCCAGGCCTGACCAGCAGGGGGCGCGCGAGGCTGGGATCCGGGAAGCGGCGGGGCTCGCGTGTGCGTGTGCGTGTCCGTCTGTCAGTCCGTGTCTGTGTGTCCGTGTCTGTCCGCCTGTCTGTGCGTCACTCCAGGCCCCCGATCTGCCCCAGCCCCTCCGAGCCCTGACTGGCAGGAGACCCCTAGCCCCCCACCCCCGCCTGGGTCAGACAAGCACCCTAGGGTCCTAGGGAGACGGCGGAGAGCCCCGCTCCTGGGGTCTACGACTGCGGCAGGGGGCGCTGGGGGCCCCGGCGGGGACGGGAGCGCCATCCGGGTACCCCCGCAGGTGCAGCGCCCAGGACCTGCGCCGTCTCCATAGGGGGGCAGAATGGAAGCTGCGCTCGCCCGGGTCCCAGCGTCGCCGGCGGCAGCCACAGACACCGAGAGCGGATTCCCTGTGCTCTGGGGGCGCCCCGGACCCCGCCTCGCCCTCCACCCCACCCCCGCCCCTCTCGGCGTCTGTCCGTGTTCTGTCTCTGAGCCCGGGTTGATGTCAGCACAGAGGAAACTGGCTCGGGGGTTTATTGAGTGAATGAAGACATCCACTGCCTGCTGGACTCCTAGGCACTCCTCAAACCCCAACTCCCGTGCCCCTTCGTCCAGGCTACCTTCCCGGGCTCCCCAGACAAAGCCCCTAAGCCCCAAGTCACCCTTGAGACCAGCCCTGACTCCACAGGGCTGGGGCCATCGGACCGCTCCTTGGGGGCCAGGACGGAGACCCCACCGGCTGCCGGCGCCGGAGGATTGAGTGAATGAGTGAATGAATGAATGATATATGGCAGAGCCTGGAGTCCACGCCCCGCGCGCCGCTCAGCCTCCGCGAACCTCGCCGCCGCACCTGCTCCGGCTTGGGGGACAGCCTGGGTGTTCGTCCACGTCAGGCCCTGTCCCCCCAATCCGGCGCGGACGGACGGGGAGGGGCGGGGGGCTTCATGCACTCGGGGGTGATCGGATTTGCCTGGACCGCGCGTGGACGGAGCGACGCGGGCGCCTCCTGTCGCCGGCCAGGCGGCCCTGCATCCCTGGCGGCCAGGGCAGCCTGGAGCCCACGCCCACCCCCACCCCAGCGCCCGGCCCCGCCCCCGCCCCGTGACTGACAGCCGGCGCTGCGGCTCCGCCCTCCTCCCCAGCGCTCGGTGCGGGCGCCGGGAGCGCCCCCTGGTGGCGCCGCCGTGAAGCTGGTCGGTCGAGACGCCCGCGTCCCCTGTGGATTCCAGTTCGAGTCCCGGCTGCTTCACTTCCCAACCAGCTCCCTGCTGTGGAAAGCAGCGGAGGATGGCCCGAGGCCTTGGGCCTTGCCCCCTCGTGGGAGACCCGGATGGAACTCTTGGGTTTGGCCGGGCCCGTGACCGGCTGTGTCTCCCAGGGGCAGGGATTTTGATTGGCATGTGGCCAGGGCTTGCTGAATGAATGAATGAATGAATGCTCCGCTCGGAGGCGGCCCGGAGCCGACACCCCGACGTCCGCCGACCCCTTCGATAGCCGCACCTCCCCACTCCGCGCGGCCCCAAAGGGCCGGGAGGGGCTCCCACGCGCGCGGGGCGGGACTTCCGGGAGGGGTCTCGGCGCTTCCGGCGCGGCCCCTTTAAGGGGCGGGGCCGGGGGCGGGGCCGGGGCGCGGCTCCCTGCGTCCCGGCGGCGCGAAGATGGCGGCGGCGGCGGCGGCGGCCGGGCCCGCGGCGGCGGGGGCGCCCAGCTCGCTTCTGCTCGTGGTGGGCGGCGAGTGCGGGTCCCCGGGGCTCTTGGCCTACGTCCTGGAGGAGCTGGAGCGAGGTCGGCCCGGCGCGGGGGCGCGCGCGCTCGGGGCCTGGGGTCGGGCGTGGGGGTGGGGTCCGCGGCGCGGGCGGCCGAGGCCCTGCGGGAGCTCCGGGGGCGCCGGGCCTCGTTCTCCGGTCGCCGTCAGGCGTCCGGGCCCCGGCTCTGCCGCCCGGGCCTGGGCCGCGGGGCCCGCGCGCCCCTGCCCCCACCCCCACCCCGCGCGGGATGCTGGGCCGGGCGGGGGTCGCGTCCCGGCGGAGGGCGGGGCTCCCAGGAGGCGCGGCCGCGCCGGACGCCCCGGGGCCCGCTTTGTGCCGCTGCACCCAGAGCTACTAATTGGGGCGTGGGCGGGAGCGGCGCGCCCCGGGGATTTGGCACCGCGCAGGTGAGTCACAGGTGCACCTGTGGGGTTCACCTGCGGCCGAGGCGCACGACGGGACCGGCGGGTCGGACCGCGAGGGCGTTCGTTTCCCGTGCGGCCCTCGGCGCGGGCCGGGTGCCTGGGCAAGGGGCGGGGGCAGCCAGGCGGCCCCCGTGGGCTCCCAGGCTGCGGCGCTGCTGTGGGGGGGACCTGGCTTCAAGGTCTGGAGCGCTCCGAGGGGCGGCCCCAGGAAACAGGTGGAGAGGCCGCGCCGACAGCTGGCGCCGAGCTGAGCCCTCGGGGTGGGGGAGGGGTGGGGTCCGGGGCTGACCCCCGTGCTTGTCCGTGAAGCGCTGGGCGGTCCCTGGTCCCGACGGTGCCCCCAGCCAGGCCCAGCGCAGGTGCAGGGGGAGGGGTGGGCGGCTCGTTCCTGGGGAAGGGCCGGCCCTGGGGCTGAACTCCCGCATGGATGTGCCCCCCCGCCCCCCAGGCATCCGGTCCTGGGGCGCCAATGGCGGCGTCCGCAGCCTGGATGAGGAGCTCAAGGTCTTCGTGTCCCGGCACTCGGCCACCTTTTCCAGCATCGTGAAAGGTGAGGCGTCCCCCACCCGCGCGCGCCGGGGGAGCCTGCTGGGGCCTGCGGGGCCCGGGCCCAGCAGTGGGACGGCTTCTGGGTGGCGGGGCGGGGGTCAGTGCGCGCAGGTCCCGCCTGGTCTCGTCCTTCCTGAGTGTACAGTAGGCGCTCGATAGATGGGGAGTCCAGGAGAGCCTCCCCGGGGATTCGGGTTGGCCTGGGCTGAGCGCCTGCGTGTTCCTGTGCCCGCGCCCCCGGCCACGCGCCCGTTGAGTCAGCTCCCGGCCGGAGCCGAGGGGAAGGAAGTGTCCCCTGGTCTCATTGTCTCGGCCGTGGCTTCCTGACCCCGCCTGCGTGGGGCCCGTGCCGGGTGGGGTGACTGACACGGGCAGCGGCGGCCAGGGCGCGGCCATTGCCTGTCCAGCCACCCTCCGCCGGGCTGGGTCAGGCTCGGGGGTCCCAAAACCAGCGGCTCTGGGCTGGCCCACCCTCGGGCTGCCCCACCCACTGGCCCGCCCACTCCGCTACCCCTCTGTTCAGGCTCATGCTCCGCCCCTAGGCCTGTCCCAGCCCTTGCCACGCCCCTTTGTGGTGCCCCGCCCTTTGGGCTGACCCATCCTCTTGCGCCACCTCGCCCCTTTGCCACGCCCCTCGCACTGCCCCGCCCCTCGCAGTGCTGCCCCGCCCCTTGGGCTGGCCCGCCCACTCTGCTGTGTGCAGACCAGGGCCTGGCGTCCCCCGCGCGCCGGTCCCTCCGCGCAGGCGCTGACCCTCGCTCCCCCACCCAGGCCAGCGCAGCCTGCACCACCGCGGGGACGCCCTAGACACCCTGGTGCTCCTGAACCCCTCGGACAAGTCCCTGAGCGATGAGGTAGGGTGGGCGCCCGCGCTCACGCCGCGCCAGCCCTATCTGTCCCCTCCTGCCTCGGGGTGGCGGTGGGGGTGCGTTGGGCAGGCAGGGGGCGGGGGCGCTCGGGTTGCCCCGCTTGTGTGGAAGGATGAAGACCACAGGGCCCCGGGCCGCGCTCGGGGCAGGGGCCCAAGCACGTGGGCCATCCTCCGCTGTTCTCCCAGGCCACAGCAGGGAGCTGGATGGGGAGTGGAGCAGCCAGGACTCGAACCCGTGCCCGTGTGGTTGCCTGTGCCGGCCCCGCCCCTGTTCTGGTTCAGCTCCCTGCTAGCACGCCCTGGGGGTGGCAGGAGATGCCGGTGCCGGGCCCTGCACCCCTGGGGAGACCCGGACCGGAGGGAGCTCCTGGCTCCTGGCTTTGGCCTGGCCCCGCCCCGCTGCTGGGGCGTTCGGGGAGTGGCCCGGTGGGTGCAGGATTCCCCCCCCCCCCCCCGTCTGTCTCTCTCTCTCTCTGTCATTGGGCCTTCCAAACATGAAAAAAAAAAAACCTTCCATTGACGTGCTCCCTCGACTCCCTCCCGCGCTCCTGGGCTGCAGAGACAGCGCCGGACTCAGACCCCCCCACGGCGCCGGGGCTGGGCCGCAGGGGGTGGGGCTCTGTGAGATGAGCAGGAGCTCCCGGGGCCGGGCCGGGAGCGTAGTTGCGAGGCCTGGAGCAGCGCAGCCCCCAGGGGGTGGCTCCCTCCGTGGAGGCCCCGCCCCAGAAGTGCCTCAGCGGCTCCGCCCCCTCCACCAGCTCCGGAACCTGCTGCTGGACCCCGCCCCGCACAAGCTGCTGGTGCTGGCCGGGCCCTGCCTGGAGGAGACCGGGGAGCTGCTGCTGCAGACTGGGGGCTTCTCGCCCCACCATTTCCTCCAGGTCCTGGAAGACAAGGAGGTAGGCCCCGCCCCCGCCCCGCCGGCCCCACCCCTCTCAGCTCAGGGCGGTGTGGGGACCCCGTGCTGTGCTGGAGACCAGGCCTGGGTGGGATGGGGCCCCGAATCTGGTCCCAGTGGGACCCCCAGGCCGGGTGGGCACTGTAGGGATGGTGGGGGAGGGTTGTGGAGGCTCCTCTTGGGAATGGGGGGCAGCAGGTGCAAAGGCCCTGGGGCAGGAAGGTATTGGGTGAGGCTGGACCTGGGTTTCCTGGGCCTGCCGGGGCTGGGTTTTGGTTGGAGGGTGAGCAGCCCCAGGAGGCCTGGCTCTCAGTGCCCACCCCGCCCCCCCGCGGCAGATCCAAGACATCCTGGCCTCCACACCGCCGCCTGCGGACCCGGCCACCCTCACGGTCACCTGCCCGACCTTCGGGGACTGGGTGCGGCTGGCCCCCGCGCTGCCGGGCCTCCAGGGGGCGCTGCGGCTGCGCCTGCTGCTCAACCCGCCGCTGCCGGGGCCGCCGCCGGCCTCCGAGGGCCTGCGCGAGTTCCTGGACTACCTGGCCGAGTCGCTGGAGCCGCCGTCCCCCTTCGAGCTGCTGGAGCCGCCGTCCTCGGGGGGCTTCCTCCGGCTCGCGCGGCCCTGCTGCTACGTCTTCCCCGGCGGCCTGGGCGACGCCGCCTTCTTCGCCGTGAACGGCTTCACCGTGCTGGTGAACGGCGGCTCGAACCCCAAGGCCACCTTCTGGAAGCTGGTGCGCCACCTGGACCGCGTGGACGCCGTGCTGGTGACGCACGCGGGCGCCGACAGCCTGCCCGGCCTCAACAGCCTGCTGCGGCGCAAGCTGGCCGAGCGGCGCGAGGGGGCGGCGGCGGGCGGCGCGGCGGGTTCCTGGGACGACCGCCTGCGCCGCCTCATCTCGCCCGCGCTGGGCGTGGTCTTCCTGAACGCGCGCGCCGCCGCCTCGCGCCTGGTGGGCGGCGTGGACGAGGCGGAGCTGGCGCTGAGCCTGCTGGCGCAGCTGGGCGTGACGCCGCTGGCGCTGAGCCGCGGGCCGCTGCCCGCCAAGCCGCTGGTGCTGTTCGAGAAGATGGGCGTGGGCCGCCTGGACCTGTACGTGCTGCACCCGCCCGCCGCCGAGCCCGCGCCGGCCGCCGCCTCCGTGTGCGCCCTGCTCGTGTGGCACCCGGCCGGGCCAGCCGACAAGCTGGTGCGCGTGCTCTTCCCGGGCTGCACGCCGCCCGCGCGCGTGCTCGACGGCCTGGGCCGCCTGCAGCACCTGGGCTTCCTGCGTGAGCCCGTGGTGACGCCGCAGGACCTGGACGGGCCGCCGCGCGCCGCCAGCAGGGAGAGCCTGGGCGCCCGCGACGGCCGGCCCGGCCCGGAGCGCCCCGCGGCGGCCCCGCGCCGGGCGGAGAAGGACGCCAGGCCCGCCCGCGACGCCAAGAAGGACCCGAAGGCCGCGGGCCCCAGGCCGCAGCCTCCGCCGCAGCCCCGGGAGGTGCGCCGGGCCGCCTCCGCCGCGCCCGGCCTCAAGAAATCCACGCCCCAGGCGGCCCCCAAGCCGCGCCGCGCCGCCCACGCGCCCCAGCCGCTGCAGAACGGACCCCACAGCGCCCGCGGTGGAGGCGGCGGAGAGGCCAGCAGCCCCCCGCCCGCGCCGGCCTGCCCCTCCCCGGCCCCGCCGCCGTCGGCCGCCCCCAGCCGGGAGAGCAGCAGCCTGGAGCTGGAGCTGAGCGCGGCCCCCGAGGAGAGGCCGCTGGAGCTGCCCTTGAGCGCCGGCTCCCCGCGGCCGCGCACGCCCTCGCCCGCCGAAACCCACGCGAGCCCCGCCGAGGGCAGCGCGCGGCTATCGCTGAGCCCGCTGCGGCCCGGGGAGGCGGGGCCCGACGCCTCGCCCACCGTGACCACGCCCACGCTGACCACGCCCTCGCTGCCCGCCGAGGTGGGCTCCCCGCACTCCACGGAGGTGGACGAGTCGCTGTCCGTGTCCTTCGAGCAGGCGCTGCCGCCACCCAGCGCGCCGGGCGAGGCGGGGCTGAGCCTCCCGCTGCGCGGGCCCCGCGCGCGCCGCTCGGCCTCCCCGCACGACGTGGACCTGTGCCTCGTGTCGCCCTGCGAGTTCGAGCACCGCAAGGCCGTGCCGCTGGCGCCCTCCCCGGGCAGCTCCAACGACAGCAGCGCGCGCTCCCAGGAGCGGGCGGGCGCGCCCGGGGCCGAGGAGACGCCGCCGACGTCGGTCAGCGAGTCCCTGCCCACGCTGTCCGACTCGGACCCCCTGCCCGCCGCCCCCGGCGCCGCCGACTCGGACGAGGACACGGAGGGCCTGGGGGCGGGCCCTCGCCGCGACCCTCTGCCCGAGCCGCTCAAGGTGCCGCTGCCGCTGCCCAACCCGCCCAGCCTCTGCATGGTGGACCCCGAGACGCTGCCGCCCAGGTCGGCCCGGCCGCCGGAGGACGCGGCCCGCGCACGCAAAGCCCCGGCCCGGCCCGCCTCCCGCACCGCCGCGCCCAAGGCCGCACCCGCGACCGGCGGCAAGAGCAAGGGGCTGGCGGCCGGGGACCGCGCCGGGCGGCCGCTCAGCGCCCGCAGCGAGCCCAGCGACAAGGGGGGCCGGGCGCCCCTGGCCAGGAAGTCCTCGGCCCCCAAGACGGCCACCCGCGCCCCGTCCGGTGAGTACCTCCGTTCCCGCGGCCCCACGTCCGCGGAGTCGGTCCTCCCGCGACGTTAGCCCCAGAAAGCGGCTGTATACTTCGTGCGTGCAGGCGGCTGCCGTGGGTGCCAGGCCATCTGTGCGTGGGTGAGAGGCAGAGTCCCGGGGGTGGGGGCCCCGGCCCGGTCCTCTGTGTTCCGGGTCTCGCCCCAAGCGGTCCCCGTGCGAGTGGCAGGCGCTTGAAACCTCGCCCCGCGAGCTCCCAGAGGCTCGGGTGCCCGGTGGCTGGGCCGGGCTGGACCGGACCGGCGCCCCACGCGGCGGCTACACCCACCGCCCTGGGCTTGGTCCTCCCGTGGCTGCCGGCGCCCCTTTCTCTGTAAGGCGGGTGCCGCCCCAGGGGGCGGGGCCGCAGCAAGTGTCACTCAGCGTCGGGGCTGCGCGCTCCCGCCGGCGCTGGGCAGGGGCTGCGGGCGCCCCGCGTCTTTGTTTGTGTAGTTAAACGGCGGCCCTGACGCACAGGGGCGGGGGGGGGGCAGCTCACTAAGGTGTTGATTGACTTCCGGCATCTTCTCCCGCGCTGGCTTTTCTTTGCAAGGCATAGAGAAGTTCGGTACCCAAACAGGAGCTGGGATTGGACCAGGCAGGAGCCAGGAGCTCCATCCGGGTCTCCCGCGCAGGTGCAGGGACCCAAGCACTCGGGCCATCTTCTACTGCTTTCCCAGGACTGAGCAGGGAGCGGCCCGGAAGTGGAGCGGCCGAGACTCGAACCGGCGCCCACGTGGGATGCCGGCGCCAGCCCCGGCCCCGTACTGGTCGCTTCCTCGTTCCGCAGCCAGGGTCAGGGCGCGCTGCGTCGGTCACCCGGGACGCGGGTGTTCGGGGGTGTCTCCTCCGCTCAGCGCGTTTGTGCCTGTGGGTGTTTGTTCCCCACCCCACCCCCCCAGCTGGCTCCGGCCCGGCCGTGCGTGGCTCAGGAGCCTGGGCAGTGAATCCCCACTTTGCCCCCGAGCCGCTGGCGAGTCCAGGCTCCGGTCACCAGGGCCGCCCCGGGTTGGCCGGGTCTGTGTGTCGCTGTGGGCTCACGTGCGGGCCCTGCTTGCTTGCCCCAACCTTTATCGCTCTTTTTGCATTTTTTTTAAGATTAATTTATTTGCAACGCAGAGAAGGAGAGAGAGGTCTTCCATCCGCTGGGTCACTCCCCAAATGGCCAGAACGGCCAGAGCTGTGCCAGGCTGGAGCCAGGAGCCAGGAGTTTCTTCCCGGTCTCCCACGTGCAGGGGCCCAAGCACTTGGGCCATCTTCCACTGCTTTCCCAGGCCACAGCAGAGAGCTGGACCGGAAGTGGAGCGGCTGGGACTTGAACCCGCGCCCCTGTGGGATGCCACACGGCAGGCGGCTGCTTCACCCGCTGAGCCCCGGCACCGGCCCCTCCTTTGGCCTCTTCAGCCTCAGGGCGGGGGCTGCAGCCTGGGGTCGGGAGTTCAGGGCCTTGCCCGTGGGTGGAGAGGCGGCACCTCCTAGGGTCTTCCCCCGTGACTGCCAAGGCCACGGCTCCACATCAGCATGGGGGGGGCTGGGCTGCTCCCTGGTCCGTATGACCCCCGGGCCTAGCGCGCCCCCCAGAGTGGACCGGTGGACGCCACACAGCAGTGTCCACTTCCGGGAGGCAGCCTCCCCCAGGTAGCCCTCCCTGATTGACTTCTCGCTCTCGCTGACCCTGTGGCTGACCCCCGAAGCGCAGCTCCTGGCATTGCAGACTGACTAAAGGATTGTGGTCTGCGAGCCCGCTGAGGGCCTGGAGCCCCGGGCGCCCTCGCTCACCGCCGACCCGCTTCCTGCCCGCAGGCCCCGCCGGCAGCCGGCCCGGAGGCTCAGCCGCCGCGCCCGGCTCCCCCGTCTACCTGGACCTGGCCTACCTGCCCAGCGGGAGCGGCGCGCGCCTGGTGGACGAGGAGTTCTTCCGGCGCGTGCGCGCACTCTGCTACGTCATCAGCGGCCAGGACCAGCGCAGGGAGGAGGGGATGCGCGCCGTGCTGGACGCGCTGCTGGCCGGCAAGGAGCGGTGGGACCGCGAGCTGCAGGTGCGCGCCGCCCCGCCCTGGGCCCCCGGGCTCCTGGCCACGCCCTCGTGGGGCGGGAACAGGCGGCTTCCGGGCGGAGGGGACCCCTGAGGGTCGGGCTCCTTCCATCCTCCCTCTGCTCGGCCTCTGCACGCTCACAGGGGCCAGTCCAGCGCGGACGTCTCGTTCCCGGCGGGGGGCGGGGCCTGGAGGGAGGGGGCGCCCCTGACCGTGTACTGCCCCCCCCCGCAGGTGACCCTGATCCCCACCTTCGACTCGGCGGCCATGCACCGCTGGTACGAGGACACGCACGGCCGGCACCAGGCGCTGGGCGTCACGGTGCTGGGCAGCAACAGCATGGTGTCCATGCAGGACGAGGCCTTCCCCGCCTGCAAGGTCGAGTTCTAGCCCCGCCCCCGCCCCACAGCCCCGCCCCCGGAAATAAAGCCCCTGCGCACCCCCACCCCGGCCTGGACGCTTCTTCCGGCGGGACCCCAGGCCTCGGCGGCCTCCTCCCCGGGCCTTGCAACAGCAGAGGGGCCGCCGGCGCCCCCTGGCGGTGACCTAAACCCTGCTTGAGGCGAGGGTTCGAGAGGGCGTTGGGAGGGGGCGGCCCAGCTGGGTTCCGGGCCGGGAGAGGCTCCACTGGAGACCGGAGACGCAGGGCAGGGCCGGGTCCTCTCCCGAAGGCGCAGGGCAGGGGTCAGCCGGGCGTGGACCAGTGCGAACAGCCAGAGGTGGGGGGAGCGGGTCTGGGGGGGGTTACGGCCACGGGGCAGGTGCACCCCAGGGGAACCACCCAGCGTTGTGGGGGCGCAGCGGGCTCAGTGCCTCCCCAGACTCCCACATCCGGGACTGGAGCGGCCGGGTTTGAGTCCCGGCCGCTCCACGTCCCACCCGGCTCTTCCACGTGCGAACCATGGGAGGGGAGGGTCCCGCCGGGTCCCGTCCCCCCATGTGGGGGGCCTGGATGGAGCGCCTGGCCCAGCCCTGGCTGTTGTGGCGTTGAGGGATGCAAGACCCGCCTCCCAAACCAATAAATCTTGGGAAGTTTGCTGCGCTATGGGGCCCCATCTGTGGCTGCCCCGTCTGTCTGGTCTCCGCCCCTCCGTCAGAAGCCTCGGGACCGCCCCCCCACCCCCCCAGGCCGGAGCAGGTCCCCCCTAGCAGCCATCGCGGCCAGGCCCCGCCCTCGCAGATTTCACTTCCCGGTTCCTGGTGCACCTGCGCCAGATCCCCTCATCAAAATCCGAGCTGGGGGGCCGGGCCGTGTGGCGCAGTGGTCAAGGCCCTGCTGGGCAGCCCCGGTCAGGTCGGGAGGACCTGCTGAGGGCCTGGAAGGCAGCAGTGCCGGCCCAGGGGACTCCTGGCTGCTGGCCCGGCCCTGGCTGTTGCAAGCTCCCTCTACGATAATGTATTAAAAATTGGAGACACGGTCAGCGGTAGACTTGTCCAAACGCCTTCCAGCCCGGTCCGCAGGGCTCCGCGCGGGGTCTGGATCCCGTGGGCTCCGCCCTCGGCCCCAGCGCCCTCTCCCGGCTCTAGCCGTCAGTTCCTCACCGCCACCTTCGCTTCTGCCCGCCTGGGACTCGGGTGCTAGGAGGAGGCCGGGGCCGGGGGCTGCGGGGACCCCTGGGGGTCGCCTTCGCTCCCGCCCGCTCTGGCCACACAGGCCCCGGCCGTCCTGGAGCCGAGCGTGGCCGCTTCCCCCACCACGTCCTCCGCAGCTGCCTGTGGCCCCCAGGGCTGCTCCAGGAGCCGGGGGCCCACCCGGGTCTTCCACGCAGGGTGCGCGTGCTTAGGGGGCCGCCCCGCATCCTAACACCTGCGCAAGCGCCCGCCCCTGGCCGTCTTAGTTGGCATCATGGGGCGCCCCAGCTCGCGGAGCAGGCGCCTGGGCAGCGCTCCAGGAGGCCCAGGAGCACCTGTCACCCCTGGCCGCACCGCTCGGTCCCCTTCCGGTCCAGCTCTGCTGTGGCCTGGGGAGGCAGTGGAGGACGGCCCAAGTCCCTGGGCCCTGCACCTGCATGGGAGACCCGGTGGAGCTCCTGGCTCCTGGCTGCAGCCTGGCCCCGCGCTGGCTGCTGCGGCCATTTCAGGAATGAGCTAGCAGAAAGGGGACCTCCCCCCCCCCACGTCTCCCTCCCTCCCTCCCCCTCTCTCTGTCTCCCCCCACACATCAAGTCCCTCTTAGCAGCTGCTTGGCCCAGCCTCTGCCCCCTCCGCTGGGACTCGCACTAAAAATATCTCCGTTGCCGCGATGCACCTGGGGGCCCTGGAGCAGGTGCAGGAGCCCAGTGCGCTGCGCGCCCGACCTTGGCCGCGACCTCCGCCCTCCCTCCATCCATCCCCAGCACCTGCCGGGCGGCCACCACCAGCGCCGCTGTTGGCCACCACCAGGCCGCCGGCAAGAGCCTGCTGGGGGGGGGGGGGGGGCAGCGGCCTGCACTGGAAGAGGAACCGAGAGGAGCCCGATGCTATTGAAACTTCCAGAGGAGGCGGAGGGCGGCCATGCGGCTGCGCGGGGGCGGCGGCGGGAAGCTTGATCCTTAAAGGGCTGAGGAGCCGGGAGGGAGCCTGAGGGGAGACCTGAGGGCGGAGGGATCCAGGTGGGCGCTTGGAAGCCTTCCGCGCCCCCTTAACACCGCTCCCGGCCCTGCCGGTGCAGACCCTGGAACACATCGCTCTGCCCACCAGCAGGTGGCGCTCACGTACGCCTTTCCTCGCTGCGGCCGCGCCGGACCCCCCCCCCCCGTGTGTGTGTGTGTGTGTGTGTGTGGTGTCGCCTCCCAGGGGGGCGCCCGCGGACTGTGTCGCCGCCCCCCCTCCCCGCTTGGCCCCAGGGGCTCTAGACACAGGTGCACCTGCCGCCGGCCCTGCCTGGGAGACCTCGCCCCGTAACCTCAGCCTGGGCTTCGCCTGGGCTTCCGTCACTGTCCGGGCCCAGCCTGCCAAGGGGCGGTGGGCAGCGCAGAGGGGGCTCCCTGGGGCCACGGAGGGGTGAAGGCAGGGGCGGTGGGCGGCGCACGAAGGGCTCCCTGGAGGCGGTGGAGGGGTGAGGACAGCGCCCAGGGCTGTGGCTCTGGAGTCCCGGGAGAAGCCGGTTCACGGCAGGTGCGTATGGGTAAGGGCCCTTCCAGACACTCATGGGAAAAACTACGGAACTGGAAGATGCGTTTGCGGGCCTGGGCCTCCCTGGATGCCGCGTGGACACCCGCATCGCACATCAGGGGCCTGGATTCGAGTCCTGTCTCTGTGCCGGACGCCAGCTCCCTGCGCATGCGCACCCCGCGAGGCAGCAGCAGTGACGGCTCGAGCGCTGGGGCCCTGCACCTGCGTGGGAGACCCGGATGGAGCTCCTGGCTCCGGCCTGGCCTAGCCCTGGCCATTGTGACCACATGGGGAGCGACCCAGCGGATGGACGTCCTCTCTCTCTCTCTCTGTCTTGCAAGTAAACAAAAATTAATAATAATTAAAAATAAAACAATTTGTACGGCCTCCCTGACCCTCTCCGGGGCTCAGAGCTCCTGGCCCGGAGGGGCCCGTGCTGCTCCCCGTACAGGCCGACAGGGGGCGCCCAGTGGGCCTTGGTCAGAGAACTGCCAGTCATCCCTGCTCTCCCACGGGGTCTCGGGTCGGCAGGAGCACTGCTGTCTCTTTAAATTATGCAAATGAACTGCAGGTGGCGGGGGTGGGGTGCGCGCGCGCGCGCGTCGGTGTCCAGGGGGGAGATGGAAAGGCTCCCGGTCTCCGGCTCAGCCAATCCGCGAGCGAGGCCGGCAGAGCCCGCCCCTGCCTCCGGGCGCCATCGCGGGGCGGGGTCTCCGCGGGCCACGCCCCGGGGGCGGAGCCAGGCGGCTGCAGCCGCGCAGGAAGGGCGGGGCGGGCTCGGGCGTCCGCGACGGAGCCGCAGGTGGCGGCGGGCGCGGGGCCGGGCGGGCTCGGAGGTGAGTGGCGGCCCCGGGGGCCCGCGGCGCCCCAGGCCGGGCCGGGGCCGCGCGCACACCGCGCCTGGAGCCGAGGCTGCGGGGCCGGCGGGCGCGGGGGGGCGTCCCGGCCTGGGGCGCCGGCCATGGGGGGTCCCGGGGGGGGTGCGGCGCGGATCCATCACCAAGCCCCCCCCCCCCCCCGCCTCCTGGTCGAGACCCGCAGCGCGCAGGCGGAGGGCGGCCGTGACGCGAGACCCCTCCCATATCCCTTTATTCTAAGCCTGGCTTCTGGGGGGGCTGCAAACATGGGGGTGCCGCTCGCTTCCGGCCGCAGCCCTGCGTGTCCGAGCCCAGCCCCTGGCTCCTCAATGTCCCGCGTCCGGTCTCCGGCCTGCAGACCCCCAGGGACCCCGACGAGCACCGCCCCGCGCGCCCCGACCCAGGTCCCCGCCTCTAGGCCGTGCGCTCCCAGGCCCGCACTGCCAGGGTGGGCTGGGGCGGGGGCCTCGGCGCCGGGACCCCGGGGCTGGCATTCCGGGGGGAGGGTCCCTGAGGGGTCTTGTTTGTGACAGGCAGCCGCCAGGCCCGGCCGGGAGCCTGGACTGGGTGGGGGGGGAGCCCTGTTCTCGGGGAGGGGTCTGCGAGCGTCGGTTTGCGGGGATGGAGATAAACGCGGGAAACCGGCGTTCGGCTGGGGTGGGGGCGGGTGGCCGGGGTGCAGGCCAGGGGCCTTGGTGCGGGCTGGGGTCGGGGTGGGTGTGCGGGCCGGGCGCCCCCCCAGCCTCAGACTCCCCGGGCTGCCTGCCCCGGCCGCCCTGGGGGCCTGGCTCGCCCGTGACCTTGGGCAGGGGAGGGCACCTTCCCTGGGCTCGGGTTCCTCTGTGGTGAGGCTGAGGCTGGGGGCTGTGGCCGCGGGCCACACAGCTGGGAGCCCACCCCCTACCCGCCTCTCGCTGGGGTCTCATTCTGTCCAAACACGTGTGTCGCTGGGGTTGGGGGGGCCCTCGACGCTGCCTGGCCGGCCTCGGGCCTCAGTGTGCCGGCCTGGAGAGTGGGCTGGCGGGGGCGGGGGCGGGGTCTGGGAGTCCCGTGGCCCAGGACAGGGGCTTAGCCGCCTTGGCCTCCCCGGAGGGGCTGTCCCGGGCACGCCCTGACCCACATTCTGGCGCCCACGCCGCGCGGGGGCTGGGTGAGGGGAGAACCTGTTCCGGGCGAGGTCCTGAGTGGGAGGGGCCAGGGCTCGGGGTCAGTGCAGGCGCTGGCCCTCGGACAAGCCCTGCGCCGGGAGTCCGGCACCCCAGGGGCGCGCCTAGCCATGTCTGTGTGCGGCCGTGACCTCCGGGGCCTTGGTGTGTGCGTCTGTGGAATGGGCTCACCTGGCCGCAGCGTTAATTACAGCCTCCCGGCTCCCTAAACGGGGTCACTGGGCCGGCCGAGCGGGCTTCCTGCCCGGTACTCAGTCGGCGCTTAATAGATGTCTGCGCAGTGGAGCAGGAACTCCTCCGCGTGACCCCGGATGCCCCGGGCCGGGACCTCAGCGCCGGCACAGCCCGAGGGTCCTGGGCGGGGAGGGAGACCCCCGGGCCGGGGCAAGGGAGGAGCCGCGTCCGCAGGTCCGGGGCCGACTCGGTTCCTGTCCCCCCCCTCCAGTCCCCGACCCCCGGCCCTGGCCGCACCTGAGCCCCCGCGCGTGGGCGGAGCAGGTGCAGGGGCCCCGGCTGGCGACCCGGGCAGGTGGGGGCGGGGTCGCGGGCACGGGGGGCTTCCCAGGCTCTCCCAGCACCCAAGGCGCTGGCGAAGGTCCCAGCAGCGCCCCGCGGGTGGAAGTCGGGGGCGGGGCGCGGGGTGCCGTGGGCGGGGCGCTGGGCGCCGGGGGCGCGGCGCGGCGGCTTCCTGTGCACCAACGGCCCGCACGACGGAAGCCGGAGGCCTCGCGGGGGCTGCGCACCGACGGCGGGGTCTGGGGGGTCCCGGCTCTGCGTGCCTAAGCCCTGTCCGGTGAGTGTGGCCCCGGCCCAGGGCTTTCTGGCGTCGCCCCCTGCGCCCCGGTGGGGTCGGGAAAGACGCCCCCACACACCCCCCCCAGGGCCTGGGGCCCTGGCTGGGGAGAAGGCGCAGGTGTCACTTCCGGGGCGGGGCCAGAGCGCCCTGAGCTCTGTGCTGGGGTGGGGGGCGGGGCCCGGAGGGGGCCCCGCCGGAGCTGCATGGCCCCGGCAGAACCATCTGGGTGGCTCCTGAGGTCAGAGAGGCCCCGGGGCGAAGCTCGCCGCCCCCACATTGGGTGTGAGAGCCCCCGGCTCCAGACCAGGTTTCCCCCGGAGCTGTGTGGGGGCCGCTGAACTCCTAGTCGTACTCCAAAACCCCACTCCCCACACCCTCTTCCCCTCCCCAGCGTAGCCTCCCCTGGCAGCCCTGACCACACAGGGCCAGCCCCGACCTGGAGCCCGGGGCCAGGGCTGGGGACTGGCGGCGGGCGCAGGTCCTGCTCGGCGCCCGCCCTGCGGGGACCCCTGCCCCCCACCCGCGGCCGCACCTCCCAGGCTCCCAGCTGCCTTGGGGGTGAATTATGGATGAGACGCGGGGCTCGGGTGACAGCGCCCGCCCTGCGCCTGCGCCTGCACGCCCGGACCCCGGGGCCCCGCCCCGCCGGGCCCTCGCTGCCCGCCCCTGCCGGACCCTCGCTGCCCGCCCCCGCCGGACCCCCCAGGCGCCCCCCGTCTTATTTTCCAGATGGGGAAACTGAGGCCAGGAGCTGGACAGTGACAAGGAGGGTGAGCATGGGCGGGGGCGGGGGCATCGGAGCTACAGGGCCCCCCTGGGGGCGGGGTCAGCTGGGGGGGTCCAGAACGCCTTATGACCCTCGCTCCCCCAACCCCTGGCCCCCACAGGCGCTGCCCGGCGTGGAGCTGACAGTGCGGGTCTGGTCTCCCCTGGTCCTGGGTGCGAATCCGGCGCCTTCCTGGCTGTGACCGGCAGGTGGCTTCCGTCTGGCAGGGCGAGGGCTCGGTTTTCCCGTCTGTGAAATGGCTCATAGCTTCTCCTCCTGGGCGGGGGGCTCACCCAGGCCATGGCCAGCCTCGCCCTAAAACTCCTACGCATGCGTGCGAACCCCAGCTCCCACGTCCCCTCCCGCAAGGAGGACTCTGCCAGCCCCTGCCGTGGCACTGGGGGTGTCGGTGCCCGGTTCCGCGCCCCTCAGCCGGGAGCCGTCGGGTCAGGGCTGAGTCACCCGGGGGCCCAGGTCCCCCCAGCCGCGGTTTTCAGTTCTGCTTTCTCCTGCATCTCCCTGCTCTCCGAGGCTGGAATTCCCCCCACTCGGCCCGGGCTGGCTCGGACCCCGTGTGGGATTCAGACACGCGTCTTTCCCCAGGCAGGCTCGGGGCAGGGGGCCACGCGGGGTCTCCGCACAGGCCGTGGCGATGTCGTACTTCGGCGAGCATTTTTGGGTAAGCCGCACTCTTACTTTGGTGGTGGGGGCTCCTGGCAGCGCTGCGGGGACTTTTATGGAGAAGAGGGGACAGGGAGCAGAGCTTCCGCGGTGCGGGAGGTACAAATGGAGACGGAGAGGGTCCGCTGGCTTGGGATCCCCGCCCCAGACTCCACCTGCTTGGGTCAAGCCTGGGGAGGCGGGGACCTCCAAGGCCCCTGAGGTGATCCGAGAGAAGGCGCTGACTCAGGACCCAGGCCCCCCCACCCCGGCCGCCGCCCCCAGCCAGGGGGTTTCCAGCTCCCGGTCCTGGGGTGTTGGGGGCTTTTCCCGGCCGGACACTGAGTGGGCGCTGCCCCCCGAGTCCTGGGAGATGCCCCCCCAGCGCGCGCCCCCCAGCTACACGGGGTCGGGGACTCGCGCGGGCTCGCAGGCAGCGGGGAGGGCGTGGCCCTGGGCAGAAGCCCCTTCCCCAGCTCCCGGCTCTGAGCTGGAGACGAGGAAGCCCGTTGCTAGGCAACCGGTCGCCCCTGGCAACCAGCCGGGCTCCCCCCCCCCCCAGCTGGGGCTCCTGTTACGGGCGCTCACCCTCTTAAAGGGGCCGCAGCCCCGGCCTTGCCTGCACCTGCAGGGCCCTGACCTCCATCCTCCGGCCCTGGCCCCCGCGATTGGCCTGGGACCCGGCTGGGCATTCCCCGGCCGAGGGTTCGCCCCTCTGAGCCCACTGCGGGCGCCCACACCTCAGGAGCTCGGCAGCCCCGCCCACGGGGGGCACGTGGGTCTGTTTTATCTGTGCCGCCAGGTGTGCGGGGGTCGGCAGGGAGAGCCTGGGGCTTCCCCGCCCTCAGTGTTCGCCTCCACGCAAGGGGCCGGCTGCGCCCAGCGAGGACCTGGACGCCCAGTCCCGGGGCCAGGGCAGGGCACGGGGGAGCCGCCCAGGGCAGCGCTCCCTCCGCTTGGGTGGCCGCAAGCCACGCCAGGAGTCCAGGGGTCCCTGGGACGTCCGCCCCCGCCCCCAGGCCCGAGGGAGGCGGGCGCCACGGGGAGGGTGTGGCTCGCCTGGGCAGCGGGCCAGCGCTGGCTCCGAGTCGGCCCCAGATGCGGGCCTGGACGGCAGTGCCTGGCGCGGCCTCCCCCGGGGGAGCCGCAGGTGGGGCGGCCGGCGCCACCAGCCCCCGTCCACGGGGACCCAGAGGACCAAACCCAGGCCCAGCAGGGCGGAGACACCGGCTGAGGCATCCCACACAGGCGCCGGTTCGAGTCCCGGCTGCTCCGCGTCCCGTGGGCTGGGGAGGCAGTGGAGGTCGGCCCAGGTTTGTGGGCCCCTGCGCCCGCGGGGGAGACCCGGATGGAGCTGCATGGACAGAGAGACAGGGAAGCCGGGACCCCTGCAATGCTCCCCCCAACCCGGCGCCAGAACCCCAGGCTTCTCCCCGATTGGATCAGCTAAGACCCACGGGCCAATCCGGCGGCCGCGGGGACATGCCTCGCGCTGATTGGCTGAGGCCTCATCAGTGTTGCTAGGCGACGTGCGGGCCTCTCATCCCCCGCAGGGCGAGAAGAACCAGGGCTTCGAGGTCCTGTACCAGGGAGTGAAGCAGGGGCCGGCGTCCACCAAGGAGCTGGCCGACTTCATCCGGGAGAGGTGAGGCCCTGCCCACTCACACGAGGCCCCGCCCATTGCCTCCTGGCCCCGCCCACTTTTCGAGGCCCCACCCCCAGCTCCCTGTTCTCCCGTGTCCTGGCCCACTCCCCAGTGTAGCCCTAGGGGTGCCTACAGCCGAAGGGGCTTAGAGGCCCTGGGAGCCGGGAATCCTGGGAGCCCCAGCCCGGAAGACGGGGCGGGGGGGAGGTGGGACAGACCCCCCAAAGCTTGGAGGAGAAGCGTGGAGGTCTCGGTGGCCCCCAAACCCCTGTTAAATGCCGCACCGGGCTCGGAGGTGAATTCTCCCAGGATTCCCAGAGCAGTGTGAGATGGGGAAACTGAGGCCGGGGAGGGCGGGGCCTGTGCTCAGAGCTCCTAGAAGCTTCCGCATCTTCCCGCCCAGGGCCACCATCGAGGAGACCTACTCCAAGGCCATGGCGAAGCTTTCGAAGCTGGCCAGCAACGGGTCGCCCATGGGGTGAGCAGGCAGGCAGGCGCTGGGGGCGGGTGGGCCTCCCCGCCGGACAATGGGGGCGGGTGGGCCCTGGGGCGGGGGTGGACTTCAGTGGGCGCTGGACCCTGAGGGCGGGGGGACCCTGGGGGCGGGTGAACCTCAGTGGGCGCAGGGCCCCCGGGGCAGGCAGACCTCAGCGCCGGGCCCTGAGGGCGAGGGGCGGGTGGGCCCTGGGGCCGCCGGGGTTACATGAGCTCTGGGCTTGAGAGCGTCACGTGTGGACGTGGGCGCGGGCGCGACTCCTGGCCGCCCAGACAGGAGCCAGCACCCCTCAGTCAGGCGCATTGACTCGCTCCTCCGCGCGCGGGGGACTCGTCCTCCTGTCCATCACTGTCACGTGACAGTGATGGACAGGAGGGGCTGGGGTGTGACCGCTGGCCCCTCCCCGGGGCGTGGCCCTCCTGAGCCGGGTCAGGGGCACCTGGGAGGGGTAGGGTTGGGGTGAGGCCGAGGCCCCGGGTCGTGATGCGCGTCCGCCCGCAGGACCTTCGGGCCGCTCTGGGAGGTGTTCCGCGTGTCCTCCGACAAGCTGGCCCTGTGCCACCTGGAGCTGACGCGCAAGCTGCAGGACCTCACCAAGGACGTGCTGCACTACGGGGAGGAGCAACTGCGCACGCACAAGAAGGTGGGGGCGGGGCGGGCCGGGGCGGGGGGCTGGAGTCCCGCGGGACCGGGTGGGTGGGCAGGCGGGCGGCCCCGGTCCCAGGCACCCTCGTTTCGCCCCCGCAGTGCAAGGAGGAGGCGCTGGGCACCCTGGACGCCGTGCAGGTGCTGGCCGGCGTCAGCCAGCTGCTGCCCAAGGCCCGGGAGAACTACCTGAGCCGCTGCATGGACCAGGAGCGCTTGCGCAGGGAGAGCGGGGGCCAGAGGGAGGTGGACAAGGTGCGGGGGCGGGGCCGGGGCAGGGCCAGGGGTGTGAGGGCGGGGCCAGGGCGGGAGGGAGGTTCTGGGGCTGTGCCTATGGCCAGCACTCTGTGGGATGGCGCCCCGGCTCTGGGGCTTGGGCGGGACCAGGGCAGGGCTTGGGTGGGGTGGGACTGGGGCCGGAGGGCGAGGCTGGAGGGCGGGGGCGGGGCCGGGGAGGCAGGGAGGTGGCTAGGGCGGGGCCAGGGGCTGGAGGGAGGCGGCTAGGGCTGTGCCCGTGGCCGGCGATCTGTGGGGCAGCACCTGGGGCTCTGGGGCTTGGGCGGGGCTGGGGCAGGGACAGGGTCAGGGGTGCAGAAGCCCCCTCTGGGTCTCTGTCCCAACCCTGCCCCCTCCCCCTGCCTCCCAGGCAGAAACGAAAACCAAAAAGGCGGCCGAGGGCCTGCGGCGCTCCGTGGAGAAGTACAACGCGGCGCGGGCCGACTTCGAGCGAAAGATGGCGGAGTCGGCACTGGTGAGGCTGGGCTGGACCCGGCCCAGGGCGCAGGGTCAGCGCTGATGGGCTTGTCTGAAAAGCAGAGAAACGGGGGAGAGAGAGAGGTCTCCACCGGCTCGGTCACTCCCCAGACGCCCACAGCGGGGCCAGGGCGGGGCCAGGCTGCAGCCGCTGGCGGAGGAGATGACGGGGGAGGGGTTCAGGCATGGCTGAATCCAGGCGCTCGGTGCTGTGGCCGGAAGTTCCGCCCCTGCCCCTGCTCCTCAGTCCGTTGGTTTTTGGTTTTGTTTATGTCTCTCTGGGGACGTCGGCCCCACAGGTGCGTGCACAGGTGCGAGTGTCTCGGGGGCAGTGTCCAAGTGTCCACAGCCATAGGGCCCCAGTGCCTCCAAAGTCCCAGGACACGCTCTCATTGGCTGTCCCCCAAGCCAGTTACTGCATAGCCAGCCCTTGCGATGCCGTGATTGGCCAGGCTGGGTCCGTGGTCCCTCCCTCCCCCTACCGTGCTCTCTCTCCGCCCCAGCGGTTCCAAGCCATGGAGGAGACGCACCTGCGGCACATGAAGACACTGCTGGGCTCCTACGCGCACGCAGTGGAGGACACGCACGTGCAGATCGGGCAGGTGGGCGGGGCGGGGCAGGGACGGGCTGGGGGAGCCCGGCGGCTGCGTGGGGCCCCCCCTTTGCTCAGCCCCGCCCCCCCCGCCCCGCAGGTGCACGAGGAGTTCAAGCAGAACGTGGAGAACGTGAGCGTGGAGACGCTGCTGCGCAAGTTCGCCGAGAGCAGGGGCACGGGCCGGGAGCGGCCGGGTGAGCGCGGGGGGGGGGGGGGTGGGCGGGGCGGGGGCGGGGCCGGCGCTGGGGGCCGGGGTCGCCCCAGACCTCACCCCGGGTGCAGGGGCCGGGGCGGGAGTGGGCCCGGTGGGTTTGGAATGAGCTCCCGTGTGCCCTTGGCCCGCTGCCTTATCTAAAAGGCCGAGGGGGGGAGGGAGGGAGGGAGGGGCTCACCTGCGCCCCGCCCCCGCTCACCGGCGCCCCGCCCCTGCTCTGTCTCAGGGGCGCTGGACTTCGAGGCCTACAGCGCGGCCGCCCTGCAGGAAGGCAAGTACGTCCGGGCCTGGCTGCCCAGGCTGGACCGCGGGCCGGGGTGGGTGGGGGCGAGGGTGGGGCAGGGCGGGGCGAGGGCGTGGGTGGGCAGGGCCGGGGGTGGGGGATGAGGCGGGGCGAGGTGGGCTGGACCACGGGGCGTGGTGGGGCGTGGCCTGTGAGGGCGGGGCCGGGGCCCCCAGGGCTCAGCCGCCCCCCATCTGCCCTCAGCAATGAAGCGCCTGCGCGGAGCCAAGGCCTTCCGCCTTCCGGGACTCAGCCGGCGGGAGCGGGAGCCACGTGCAGCCCTGTGAGCACGCGCCCCCACAGGGCTAGCCTGGGACCCCGCCCCCTGCCCCCTGCCCGGTAGCCTAGGACCCCCTGCCTGGGCTAGCCCTGGACCCCTCCCGCTGCCTGGGCCAGGCTAGCCTGGTACTTGCCCCCTCCCCACCCCCTGCCCGTGATAGCCCTGGGCTCCTCCCCCTGCCTGGCCTGGGCTAGCCTGGGCCCTGCCCCCTGCCCCCCGCCTGGCCTGGCTCCGCCCCCTGCCCATGATAGCACTGGACTCCTCCCCCTGCCCAGCCTGGCCTGGGCTAGCCTGGGCCCTGCCCCCTGCCCGGCCTATCCCGGGCTAACCTGGGACTCTGCCCCCTGCTCAGGCCTTCCCAAAATACTCCAGAAGTCTCCTACTTGGACTATCTCAGGAGACTCTATCTCGGGCTAACGCAGGAAGCGATCTACCCAGGCTAGACCGGAGGCCCTCGCAGGCGGCCTCAGTGTGAGCGCTGTCCAAACCGGGCCCCTGCCGTTTCTGTTTTCAAGGCTCGGCCAGGCGCTGCCTGACCAGGGAAGCCGAGGCTGGCCCGGGGTTCTTCCAGTTCCCCGAGGCTAGCCCCCACGTGCCCGGGCTCTCTGGCTAGCCTTCCAGGCCAGCTCCAGGGTCTGGGGTCGGTCCCCTCCCCCGTTGCTGGCGAACAGCGCCCTGCCGGGCTAAGCCCCTCTCCCCAGGCAGGCTGGGGCCCCCAGCCCCCGGGGGACCCCAGGATCCGGGGTGGGGCTAAGAGGAGCACCCGCGGGCGGCCGAGCCACTAACCTGTGTCCTCACCCGCAGAGACTCCCTGGAGCCAGACTCTGGGGTGAGTGCGTGGGTGGGGGGGCTGGGTGGCGGGGCAGGTGGGGGCGAGTGGGCGGGGCTTCCCTGCCCCTGGCCAATTAGAAGTCACAGCTGCGCTCCAGGGGAGGGCCTGGAGGCGGGGCGGCGGCAAACTCCCTGGGCCCTGGGCGCGGTGGACGCTGGGGGCCTCCCTCCAGGGGGCTGTGCCCAGCAGAGGAGGGGACGCCGGGCCGGGCTTGGAGCCGGTGAGGGGTGCTGGGGGGTGAGGTGAGCCGTTGGATCCCAGGACGGGAGCCTGGCCCATCGCTGCCCACCCCTCCCCAGACCTGTCCCGAGGTGGACGAAGAGGGTTTCACTGTCCGGCCTGACCTGACCCAGAGCAATATCCTTCGGGCGCCCCCTGGCGGCCAGTGTTGGCTCGGCAAGGACCAGGCAGAGCAGTGTAGACGCGGCCGTTCCGGATGGGCAGGGGAGGGCGCTGGAGGAAGGGGCCCCGGGGGTGGGGTTTTGCGGCCGCACAGTTCTGCTGACCAGGCAGCTGGGGGGCAGGGGAGTGGACCTGGTCGCGGCGGTGGGGTCCGAGGGCCGACGTTTGGCCCCTTGACCTTGGCGCACGCGCGGCCGAGCCGGCCCGCTCCTCGTCCAGCGACTCGGACTTCGACGACGAGGAGCCGCGCAAGTTCTGTGTGCACATCCGACCCGCCGCGGCCCCCGCGCCCCCCTGCAGCCCTGCGGCCGCCGCGGCGCAGCTCCGGGCCACGGCCGGCGGCCTCATCCTCCCCCCGGGGCCAGCGGTGAGGCTGGGGGCGCGGCCCGGGGGTGGGGCAGGGGCGGGGGTGCACTTGCGCCTGACATCGCCCCTTCTCTTCCCAGGGCACCATGAGGCGCCCCCCTGCACGTGAGTGGTGGGGTGACGTCCGGGGGCAGGGCGGGGCCTCGGTGTGGGCGGGGCTTCAGTTTCTCCCTCTGTCACACGGGGTGGGTGCGCGGACCCCCGGGAGCGAGCACTGGGGCTGGGGTGGGCGAAGGGCGCTGGGGCCAGGAACTGAGGCTGAGCCAGGACCCGGACAGGTCGGATCGGGTTCGAACTCCCTGGGCCGGATCCGCGGCAGGGGGCGGGGGGTGCAGGGGGCGGGGGGTGCAGGGGGCGGGGCGAGGACTGAGGCCCCCACCCCTCGCAGGCGACGCCGCAAAGCCCCAGAGGCCACGCTCGGCCCCCCGGAGCAGCAGGTGGGTTCCAGGGGCGAGGCCTGAGTCTTGGGCGGGGGGTGGGGGTGCTGCGGGGTCAGAGGGGGCGTGGCATTGCAAGGGCCCTGGGTGCGTGGTTTGGAGGGCGTGGCAGTGCTGGTGCCCTGGGGGCGGGGCTCGGAGGGGGCGTGGCGTTGCTGGGGCCCTGAGGGCGGGACTCGGAGGGGGCGTGGTGTGTGCTGGTGCCCTGGGGGCGGGGCTCAGAGGGGGCGTGGCATTGCTGGGGCCCTGAGGGTGGGACTCGGAGGGGCGTGGCAGTGCTGGGGCCCTGGGGGCGGGGCTCGGAGGGGGCGTGGCAGTGCTGGGGCCCTGGGGGCGGGGCGCTGACCGGGCCTGGCCTTTCCCAGCTGTGCCGAGAAGCCACCGGCCGATGAGCAGGTGCCCAAGAGCCTGTTCGGGCCGCCGCTCGAGTCGGCGTTTGATCACGAAGATTTTACAGGTGACGGGGCGGGGCCCGGGTGGGCGGGGCACCCGAGTTGGGCGGTGACCAGGGGTGTGGCCTGGAGATGACTCCGCCCCCCTCCCCAGGCTCCAGCGGCCTTGGCCTCACGTCCAGCCCCTCCCCCTTCTCCTCTTCGTCCCCGGAGAACGTGGAGGACTCGGGCCTGGACTCCCCGTCCCACGCGGCTACAGGGCCCTCCCCGGAGTCCTGGGTCCCCCGCCCGGGCACCCCGCAGAGCCCGCCCACCTGCAGGGCGCCGCCCCCGGACTCGCCCCAGCACCACGCCCCTTGCCCAGGGCCCTGGGGGCCGGAGCCTGGGTCCGCAGGTGAGTCGGGCGCCTGGGCTCTGAGAGTGCGTACTGGGGAGGCAGAGCTGTGATGTGGTCGCGGCCGTGCAAAGGCCCTGTGGCAGGGGTGAGCTAGCTGGGGCCGACAACCAGCTCTGCGCTCCCCCCAGACCCGACGCCCGCACCCGCTGAGGGCACCACGCGGAGGCCCCGCAAGAAGGCGCCCCGCCCCCTCACTCGCAGCAACGGAGACCTGGTAGGGGAGACTGCGGCGGGGGGGAGGGGGTCTCAGGCGCCAGCCTGGGGGTGCTCACGCCCCCCTTCCCGCCCCGCCCGCAGTCTCACTCCCTGAGCCCCTCCCCACTTGGCCCTGCAGCTGAGCGGCCCAGAGTCTCCCACCCAGGGCACGGTAGGCGGGGCCTGGGCAGCCAATGGCGTGGTGGGGTGGGCTGGTAGGGGCGGGGCCCAGCGGCCAAGTGCATTGGAGGGGGCAGGGCTGCAGGGACGGGACCTCGAGGGGTGGGGCCCCGGTGCCTAAGGGCGGTGGAGGGGGTGGAGCCCGGAGGCTAGGGTCCCTGGGGGCGGGGCCGCTCAGGCCGCCGCCTGCCCACCCCGCCCCCTCCCCCAGGCGTCTCCCGCGGCCCGAGCCCCGTGGTCCTGGGCTCCCACGACGCGCTGCCCGTGGCCACGGCGTTCACGGAGTACGTGCACGCCTGCTTCGGCGGCCCCAGCCCCAGGTGCGCAGGCGCTGCCAGCGAGGTGGGGGGGCCGGACCGTGGCTCGCAGACCTTCGTCTGGGCTTGGGCGGGAGCGACCTTAAGTCCACGTGGAGAAGGGAGGGGAGTGCGGGACCCCAGACCCACGCACGGGAGGGTGGAGAATGGGATGTTGTGCGCGGAGCCCCCTGGCGGCCGAGGAGAAAGGGGCTGGGGACGCGGGGCTGGGGGCGCTCGGCGGGCGGAGGAAGGGGCTGGGGCCACCCCGCCACGTCAGACCAGGGACGGACCCAGGACTCCCGCGCGCCTGCCCGCAGCTGCCTGGCGCGAGTGACCGGCGAGCTGACCATGACCTTCCCCGCGGGCATCACGCGCGTGTTCAGCGGGACCCCGCCCCCGCCCGTGCTCAGCTTCCGGCTCACGCACGCCGCCCGCATTGAGCACTTCCAGCCCAACGCGGAGCTGCTGTTCAGGTGCGCTGCAGGGGCGTGCGGGGCGGTGTGGGGGCGCATGGAGCAGGCGGGGGGCTGGGCGGGGCCCTGCGCGTGCGGGAGGTGGGGCCCGGGGCGGGCTGGGGCTGTGAGAGGCCTGCTGCGACCCTCGCCCCCCCACCGCAGCGACCCCTCCCAGAGCGACCCCGAGACCAAAGACTTCTGGCTGAACATGGCGGCGCTGACCGAGGCCCTGCAGCGCCAGGCGGAGCAGAACCCCGCGGCCTCCTACCACAACCTGGTGCTGCTGCGGTACCAGGTGCGACGGGGGTGGAGCGAGGCGGGGGCGGGGGCGGGGCCTGAGTGGGGGGTGGGGGCGGGGTGGCTGGGCGGCAGGGGGCTGCATTATGCAAACGAGGGGAGGCGGAGCCCCCACCCCAGCACCTTGGACTTGAACTTGACAGCGGGAGTAGCTTCGCGGCAGGCGCTCTGCCGCCCCCTGCTGGACGCGCGGAGCAGCGCAGGCACCGCCAGCTCACGTCTCTCTCTCCCCCCTCCCTCTCTCTCCCTCCATTTCTCTCTCTCTCTCTCTCTCTCTCTCTCTCTCTCTCTCTCTCTCTCTCTCTCGTCCTCCCAGTTCTCCCGGCCCGGGCCCCAGTGCTCGCCCCTGCACCTCAGCGCCCAGTGGCAGTGCGGGGCGACGCTCACGCAGGTCTCCGTGGAGTACGGCTACCGGCCGGGCGCCACGGCCGTGCCCACGCCGCTCACCAACGTGCAGATCCTGCTGCCCGTGGCCGAGCCGGTGACCGGCGTCCGCCTGCAGCCGGCCGCCACCTGGTGAGGGCGCGCGAGCCCGGGGCGGGGCCCCCAGCCGCCTCCCCCGGGGCCCCCGCTCGGGCGCACCCATGAGCAACTCTGACCCAGCGCCTCTCCCTGCCAGGAACCTGGACGAGAAGCGGCTCGTGTGGAAGCTTCCAGATGTGTCCGAGGCGGGGGGTGCGTTCCCGCTGCTCTGGGAGGGCCGGGGACTCCCCCCGGGGAGAGCCAGACTGTGCTGGGGGCACCAGGGAGGCGTGAGACCCGAGGAGAGGGCTTGGGGGCGGGGTCAGCAGGCGCAAAGGCCCTGGGGCACCGCCGCTGACCCCAGGCCTCCGCAGGCTCGGGCCGCCTGTCCGCCAGCTGGGAGCCCCTGTCGGGGCCCAGCACGCCCAGCCCCGTGGCCGCACAGTTCACCAGCGAGGGGGCCACGCTGTCCGGAGTGGACGTGGAACTGGTGGGCAGCGGCTACCGCATGTCGCTTGTCAAGAGAAGATTCGCCACAGGTGCGGGCCTGACTGCGCATGCTCCGGCCGCTGCCGGCGCTGGGGGACCCCCGCCAGACTCGGGTGGGGGCGGGGCCACAAAGGGGCGGAGTCGGGGAGGGCGTCGGGGATTGGCCGCCGGAAGTGCACATGCTCACGGAGTGGGGGGCCTGGAGGGGGCGGGGAGGAGGCGGCTCTGGGCCCCCCCCCAGCTCAGCGCCGCCCCCGCAGGGATGTACGTGGTCAGCTCCTGAGCCCACGAGACCTCGGCCGCCGCCGCCCCGCACTGCGTCCTGGTGCTCGCCGCCCGCCCCGCCCGCCCCCTGCCCGCGGGACCCGCGCCCAGGGGCCGCCCCCGCCCCCGCCCCCGCCCGGCCGCGCCCGCTCCTGCCCACGCCGCACGCGGCCTGGCCTCGTCCTGTTCTTTGAATAAACACTTTATTTTCTAATAAAATCCCAAGGACAAGTGTTCTTGCTATGAGAAATCTCCGGGGTGGGCGACAAGGTGGAGGGGCGGGGGCGAGGCCTCGGGTCAGGCCAGCCCCACCCCGGAGGCAGGGAGCCGGGCAGGGTGCCCCCAGGAGGGAGGGAGGCGGGCATGGGCGTCCCCAGCCCCCCCGGGAGGGAAGGAGCCAAGCTCGGGCGCCCCCAGAGTCTCCGGGCTGGACAAGCCCGGGCTCCCGAGCAGTGCGGCAGGGCTGTGGGGAGTGGGGTTTTGAGCTATGCGTAGGAGTTTGCAAGAGGGACCCGGGCACCCCAGGCAGAAGCCTGGCACGTTGGGTTTCCATTCTGGGCAGTTAGCGGAGCCAAGCGCATTCATGGAGCGCCTGCTGTAACCAGGCCGGGCGGACGCGGCTCTTAGAATTCGGTTTCTGGAGAGGCCGCCGGCCTGGGTTTGGACCTGTGTTTCCAGACCTGCGGGGGGGGGCTGGGTACCCCCAATGACTCAATGACTCAAGCTGAGCCCGCGAGGGGCGGGGCGGGGCTGTCTGGGAAGCCGAGATCCAGCCCCAGGCTCGGGGGCTCGGGTCAGGGCCGCACGCGCGCCCCCTGCAGGCGGGGGAGGCCCCTGCACCTGCGGCCGCCTGGCTCAGAGCTCTGAGCCGGCCGCTCCTGGACCCCGGCCTATCTGATACGCGGCCGGAAGCTGGCAGGCCTTTAAATTCTCTTCCCTCGGGTTACAGCGAGGCTGGGCGCCCCGGGTGGTGATAATCCCTAACGGCTGCGGGTGACACACGCCCTTGTCACCTGCCTCTGTCACCTCCGGGGAGGGCGGGGCCTGTGAACTGGCCCAGGCCGGTGTCCCCAAAGGCCAGGGCCGGGCCAAAGACAGGAGCTTCTTCCCGGTCTCCCACGCGGGTGCAGGGTCCCAAGGACTTGGGCCATCTTCTACTGCTTTCCCAGGCCACAGCAGAGAGCTGCACTGGAAGTGGAGCAGCCGGGACTCGAACCCGCGTCCCTGTGGGATACGGGCACTGCAGGCAGCGGCTTTACCCGCTCGGCCACAGCGCCGGCCCCTCAACATTTTCAATGTGGGTGCAAAACAGCCACCCCTGGTCCAGCTCCAAACCTGCTGCCTCCGGGGGGTGCACATGCGCGGGGACCCCTCCCCCAGTGGGCTCCAGGCCCACCCGCTACACCCCACGCGCCCAGCGGCCCCTCCCTGGTCAGTGGGGGCAGCGGGCCAGCCGGAAGGGGAGGTACCAGGTGGAGCTGGGGCAGGGGCGGGGCCTGCTCTCGGAGCCCCCACCCTGTTTGCTTCCTGTTCACCCGCATCGAAGTCCGCGCCTGCGTGCGCGCGAAAGGGCGGGTGCGGGTGCCCCGAGGATGCGGAGTCCGCCGCCCCCACCTCTAGGAGATGAGGATCCCCGATGGAGAAACTGAGGCACGGCCAGGGCACGCACACGCGCGGAGTGAGGAGAGCGAGGGAAGGGGCGGGGCCGCCCGCACCCCTGGAAGCTTCTGGGACCCAGACTGCGCACGCGGCGCGGGGCTGGAACCCGTGCCCACCGCAACCCTCCCGCAGCCTCTCCCAGCGCCAGCCCCGCGCCCGCACCGCTAGGCTCAGCCTGAAAAGTTCTGGAATCTTCGAACGCCCCCTCCCCCCACGCCCTGCAGAGGCCGAAGGAGTCACCGGGCTCCCCCTCCCCTCCCGCGCAGAACGCAAGCTGGGGGGTAGGGGGCCTGGGATGGGGGTGCTGCCTGCAGCGGGGTGGGGTGCGCATGGTCCCGGGACAGGGCAGGGCGGAGCGGCCGGGGGCGGGGCTGGAGGCGGGGCGGGGCTGGTGTGGGGGGATGGGCGGGGCTGGAGGTGGGGCAGAGCAGCGTGGAGTGGGCAGGGGCCGGTGGGGACCGCAGGAGGCCGGAGGGGGGAAGGGCGTGGTCCAGGGACCGAGCGGGGCAGCGTCGGTAGGGAGGGGCGGGGCCGGGGGCGGGTCGGGGCCGGCGTTGGTGGGAAGGGGCGGGGCCGGGGGCGGGGCCGGCGGGGACTTGGCCTCCGCTGGGGGGGAAACCCGGGTCAGCTGTGTGTCCGGCGGGAAGCAGCGAGGTCTCTGGCGGCCCCGGGGCTCGTGTCCACCTGCGGACGCGGCCCTCGGTTCGCAAGGCAGCGGCGGCCAGGGCTCACGCCGTCTTCTCGGGGGTGAGTGCTGGGGGGGGTCCCCAGGACCCGGCGGCGCCCGGCGGTGGGGGGAGGGGGGAGGGAGACTCCGGGCTCCGGAGGCGCCCCCGGCGCGTCTACACCGCGCCGACCCGGTTCCGTGCGCGCCACCCCCAGCGTCTCCAAACTCAGCGGGGCCGAACCTGCGCTCCAGGGCCCCGGAGTTGCCGGGCGACCCGCGCCGGGGCGGGGTGGGGGTGGGGGTGGGCGGCGCGTGGAGCCCTTGGCAACCCGCTTGCTCCTGGACGCGCGGGCCCCGCACAGGTCTCCAGCCCTCGCCCGACCCCGCCGCACCCCGTGGAAGGGGCGGCTCTGAGCTCGGAGCGTGCCTCAGTTTCCCCACCCGCCCTGCCTTCGCCCCCCGCGGTGGGGTGTGAACGGGGCTCATTTCTGACCCTGCGTGTTCGAGTCGGGCCGGGAGGTAAACGAAGTCGGGGCGCTCGGCCGCCGCCGCCCTGCGAACTCGGGGGTCAGGGGGCCGCCCTGTGTTTGGTGGTGGGGTTTTCCCCGCAGCCACCGCCCCGGGCCCGGCCGCCGCCGCCGCCTCCCGCGGCCTGTGCGGATCGGGAGAACAGGTGCGGCCCCTCGGTGTTTGCGCGGCCCGCGGGGCGTGACGGCTCCGGCCCGGGCGCTGGGGGCCGCCTGCCGCCTCCCTGCGGAATCCGGCCCGGCCGGCTCGGCCCCAGACCCCCCCCCCCGCGGGCGGGGCTGTCACCCGCGGCTCCGCCTCTTCCGGGTGGGATTCTGGCTGGCCTTGGTTGCTTCCTGGGACAGGAGGCTCATCACCGACAGAGCAACCCCAAGGGGCGGCCTCCACTGAGTACCTCAGTTTCCCTGGGAGCCGGCGGGGGGGGGAGCTCAGTGGCAGCTCCCCCGCGGGGATGTCCGGGTCGCCTGGTCCTCCTCCCAACGCCACCGTGGCTGGGGCTCCGCCCCCTCAGCCCTGGAGGGGAGGGGTCTGCGGCGCCCCGGGCTGTGCGGCCTGCCTCAGTTTCCCCGTCTAGGGAATGACCCCTTCGAACGCCTCTGGGCGGGGGCTGGCGCGCAGCAGGAGCTCGGGTCCAGCCGCCCTGCACCTGCGCAGGTCCCGGGCAGCTCCCGCGGTGGGGGAGGGGTCGGCTCAGCCGGTGAGTCACCCGGGGCCTGGGAAATCAGGGCGGGAAGGGCGGGCGCTGCCCCGGCCCTGGCACCGACGCCTCCCCGGGCCCTCACGAACCTGCTCCGGGATTTATCTTTACTGTCTCGTCTCCTTGTAAAACCGGGCCAGACCGGTGCCGACCGGCGCGGGGCCTCCCTGGGGCTCTGCTCAGTGGCTGGGTCGGGGCCAGGGAAGCGGGGAGCCCTGGGCCTGTCCGGAACCCCCAGGCCTCGGAGTCCCTGAGGACGGCGACACGGGACGGGAGGCAGGCGGGCGTCCGAGGAGCAAGCCAAGGGTCGGGAACACGCGTGCGCGCACGTACCCGCCCTGCCTCCGTGTTCTCACTTGGGAAGTGGGCACATAGCAGCCCCGCCCACCATGGAGCAGGGGCCGGGGGCCAGGGTGTGCCATCGGATTGCCAGCTGCTTGCCCTGGGGGGGTCCAGCCTGGAGCCCAGGGGCTAGCCTGGGCCATCACCCGGGTCAGTGGGAGTCAGCGCTGCCTGTGGCTTCACCCCTCCCAGGCGACTCAAGCTCATTAATATTCAGCAGCTCACCACCATTTGAGGCATAGGGGCCTAGGGACATAGGGGAGGAGCCAGATCAGCTAGTGGCTCGTGAATATTCAGCACCTCGTGAATATGCAGTAGCTCATTACTGTGCAGCGGCACTGCAGGGAGCTGGATGGGAAGTGGAGCAGCCGGGACTCGAACCCGGCCCTCCGATGTCCTCACGGTCGCATCAGCCCAGCCCCGGGCTCAGCGTCTTATCTCGCCCAATCCCTGCTGGGTCTTCCCGGGGCGGGACCAGGGACTGGTGTCAGGGGCCAGGGCTGCTGCCAGCCGCCCTGGGTGTGGGGGCGGGACTAGCGCCTCCATGAAAAGCTGCCACAGAGGATTGGAGAGA
The DNA here is from genome assembly GCF_051225735.1 of Oryctolagus cuniculus. Classification (NCBI taxonomy): domain Eukaryota; kingdom Metazoa; phylum Chordata; class Mammalia; order Lagomorpha; family Leporidae; genus Oryctolagus; species Oryctolagus cuniculus. The sequence continues at coordinate 20,097,697 of NC_142882.1, read as the reverse complement.
GGAGAGCTGGGAGGCTGGCAGCGGCAGGTGCAAAGGCCCTGAGGCTGCACTGGGCCTGGGTGAGTGAGGGGCAGCCTGGCGGGGGGGAAGAGACAGAGGGTGTGCAGCCGGGAGATGCGGTGGCCACACCTTGCGGGAGCTCCCGGGTCCTGGCCAGCGACAGGAAGTGGCTTTTCCACACAGGCTGCAGGGAGCCGCCCGACAAACAGCCCCGGCCTGAGGGCCAGCCCCTCCACTCCGCCCTGGTGCTGCCAGCCTCGGCCTAGGCCTCGGCCCCGACCCCAGACACCCAGTCCTGCTCAGCACCCCCGGCCCCTCCACGATGCACCCCACACCGCGAGCCCCGGCCCCGCCCACGATGCACCCCACACCTCGAGCCCCGGCCCCGCCCACGATGCAACCCCCACCTTGAGCCCCGGTCCCGCCCACGATGCACCCCACACCTCGAGCTGTGGCTGCCCCAGGGCCTTTGCACTGCTGTGCCTCCCCCCCCCCTGCAGCGGCTCCGCCCATTTCTCGGGACCGGGGGCTCCTTCCTCCCTCGCTGGCTGCTGACGGGGGGGGGGGGCGGCAGAGCGGTGGCTGCGCCTCCGTGTCGGGTATACAGTCGGCGCTCAGGAGGTGCCCGCCGCGGCCCCGCGCTCCCGGGTGGCCGAGCAGGTGCGGCGCTGGCTGGGGGGGGGTCTCCGTCCGGACGCCATGAGCTGCTTCCTTGTGTCAGATTCTGGAAGTTTCTGAGGTCATGGAAAGTGCGGGGTGGGCAGACTGCCCGGATGGAGTGCCAATCGTATATAAAGATTTTATTTGGAAGGCAGAGGAGAGGGAGAGACGGATTGATCTTCCATCCGCTGGGTCACGCCCAGACTACCGTAACGGCCGGGGCCGCGCCAATCCGGAGCCGGGGGCCAGGAGCTCCATCCGGGTCTCCCACGCAGGTGCAGGGGCCCAGGGACTTGGGCCATCCTCCACTGCTTTCCCAGGCCACAGCAGAGAGCTGGATGGGAAGTGGAGCAGCCGGGACTCGAACCCAGCTTTACCCGCCGGGCCACAGCGCCGGCCCCAATGAATGAATGAATGACTGTGAGATGTGTTTTTGGGCCAAGATTCCTTCTTGTGATGGTGGCCCAGAGTGGGCTGTTTCCATGGCAACGGGCGGCGTCCCCTGCTGGTCCCTCCTGGTAAAGCCGCCCCTGCAGCTCTCGGGACCCACAGCCCAGCGGGGCGCCCAGGAAGGGTCAAGGGACGAGCTCCTGGCGGGACCCGAACCCGGGTACTCGGACGTGGCCCGTGGGAGGCCCGGATGGAGCCCCAGGCTCCTGGCCCGGCCCTGGCTGTGTGGGGCCAGGAGCCAGTGGGTGGAAGACCCCTCCCCCTCTCTCTGCCCCTCCCCCTTCGATCCCTCCCCGCTCCTGTCACTCAAGGGGCCCCTTCCTCTCGGCCCAGACCTGGCCCCGCCCCTCCCGGGCGCTCCTGCGTGTTCGGGGACAACAAACCCCCAAATCCTCTCCATCGCCTTTTCCTATGCTAATAAGGGGACAGGGCGGGGCCGGGACTTTCAGCCCCACCCCCAGCCGGGACAGGGGAGCAGGGGGCGGGACTGAGGGCCACTGCCCCGCAGTGGGGGTGCGAGGGGGGTAGGGCCCGTGACTGGCAGTGGACACGGGTGTGCCTGGATCTGAGTCGGGGTCCTGAGTGAACTGCTGGGGGGCTGGGGGTGCGGAGGGGGCGGGGGCGAGGCTGCCGGCCTTGGGGGTCCGGGGTGCCCTCAGCCTGGGGTCTTCCCCCGCCCCCTCCCATTTTTCTCCGCCCTGCCCCGGCGGCGGCGGCTGACGGAGCTCTGTCCCCCGCAGGAGCGTGCGAGCGCCCGCCGAGAGCCCCGCGGGCCCCGGGCCGGCCAGGATGCGCTGCCCGCGGCCCCTGCGCGCGGACGCGGGCCTCGTGCTGGCCCTGGGCGCCCTGGCGCTCCTGGTGCTGCTGGGCCTGCACGTGGCGCCGCCGGGCTGCCCGGCCGCGGAGCCGCCGCGCGTCCCCCGCGAGGCGCCCACGCGGCCCACATTGGCCTCGCCCCCGCTCCCGGCGCCCTGCGTGGCCAACGCGTCGGTGGCGGCGCACCCCGAGTTCAAGGCGCAGCCGGCGCACGTGCGTGACTTCCTGCTCTACCGGCACTGCCGCGCCTTCCCGCTGCTGCAGGACGCCCCGCGCGACAAGTGCGCCGGGCCCGTGTTCCTGCTGCTCGCCATCAAGTCCTCGCCTGGCAACTACGAGCGCCGCGAACTCGTGCGCCGCACCTGGGGCCGCGAGCGGCGCGTGCGGGGCGCGCAGCTGCGCCGCCTCTTCCTCGTGGGCACGGCGGCCGGCGCGCACGAGGCCCGCAAGGTGAACCGGCTGCTGGCGCTGGAGGCGGAGGCGCACGGCGACATCCTGCAGTGGGCCTTCCACGACTCCTTCTTCAACCTCACGCTCAAGCAGGTGCGCGGGGCGGGGCGGGGCGGAGGGAGGCACGCGCTCCCACCCCACCCCACCCCCACCTCCTCCCCCCAGGGAGCTCCCCACACAGCCAGGGCGGGGCCAAGGCCAAGCCGGGAGCTCCATCCGGGTCTCCCGCGCAGGTGCAGGGTCCCAGGGACTTGGGCCAGCCTCTGCAGGGCGCTGGGTGGGAAGTGGAGCAGCCGGGCCTCGAACCCGAGTCCCCGCGGGAAGCTCAGCCCCGCCCCCGCCCGCGCAGGTGCTGTTCCTGGAGTGGCAGGGCCACAGGTGCGCGGACGCCAGCTTCGTGCTGAACGGCGACGACGACGTGTTTGCGCACACGGACAACATGGTGGCCTACCTGCAGAGCCAGGACCCCGGCCACCACCTCTTCGTGGGCCACCTCATCCGGAACGTGGGCCCCATCCGCGCGCCCTGGAGCAAGTACTTCGTGCCCAAGCTGCTGATGGCGCAGGAGCGCTACCCGCCCTACTGCGGCGGCGGCGGCTTCCTGCTCTCGCGCTTCACGGCCGCCGCGCTGCGCCGTGCCGCGCCTGCGCTCGACCTCTTCCCCATCGACGACGTCTTCCTGGGCATGTGCCTGCAGCGCGCCGGCCTCGAGCCCGCCGCGCACAGCGGCGTGCGCACCGGCGGCCTGCGCGCGCCCTCCGCCGCCCTCTCCTCCTTCGACCCCTGCTTCTACCGGGAGCTGCTGCTCGTGCACCGCTTCCTGCCCTACGAACTCCTGCTCATGTGGGAGGCGCTCAACCAGCCCGACCTGGCCTGCGGCCGCCGGGCCCGCATCTACTGAGCGCCCCGCCCCGCCCGGGCGCACACGGAGGACACCTACCCCGGGACACTCATCCTCCCCCCACCAGGCGCTCAGGGCGCCGGGCCGGGGAGGGGTGGATAACATGGAGTAGGTGGTTGGTGCACTCCTAGGCATCCCGCAAAACCCCCCTGGTCGTGCTCAGACCCCGGTCCCTAGGCTCCCGGTGGCTGGGACTATGGCGCTATGAAGCCTCCAACGCATCAGGGCCGAGTGCCTTTGCCAGCCTTGTCCCCAGGCAGCGGACAGCGCCCGAGGCCACCCAGGCTCAAGGTCCGCCCAGGACTCCTCTGGCCTCAGGTGCCGCTGGGAGACAAGGTTCCCGGGCCAGGGACAGAGGGGCCCCTGTTAGCACCGCGGGGGCCTCTGGGATGTGGCGGGAGGGGCCCGGGCCTGCGCTGGCCCCCAGCATCTGTGGGAGCTCCGAGCTTTGGAGGTCCCCTGTGGAAGACTTGCTCCCCACCCTCGGGTGCCCGAAGAACGCAGGGAACGGCCTGGGCGCTGGGGGAGCGGGGGCGGGCCAGGTCAGCACGCGCATGCGCCCGGGGAGGCGGGGGGCCCGGCCTCTGACAGGTGTGCGGACTCCGGCTGGGCAGCGGATCCTCAGGGAATTAAATGTTTTTGTTTTTGTTTTTGTTTTTTTGCAAAGACCTGGGGCTTGGTATTTTGTAGCTCGCAATAAAGCGCTTGGACAGGGTTTTCCCGGCCGGAAATTGGCACCGGCGAAAATTAAACAAGACCAAGGACGGCGGCGGGGGCGGCAGCCCCCACCCCACCCCGGGGGGCGCGCCTGCCCCCCTCCGCCCCGGCCCCCCGCGGTCCTCAGCTCCTGTCGCCCCGCCCCGGCTCCGACGAGGCCTCTCCCACCCCCACCCCTACCCGCTGGCGCACCCCCCGAAGGGCTGGGCCAGGATGGAGGAGCGAGCGAGCGAGCGGGTACTATGAGAATTCTGCTGGGAATCGTTTATTGGCTGCCGCAGAGGGAGCGGGAAGTGGGGAGCGGGGAGTGGGGAGTGGGGGCGTCGCAAAGGCCGGGAGGCCGGTGTTGGGGCGGCTCCGGGACGTCTGACCCCCCAGCGCCTGGACATCTGGATTCGGGTGCGTGTTGACGGCGCGTCGGCTTCCCGGAGGGCAGGCGGGGCGAGGTGTGAGCCCCCCCGTCGCAGGAGGAAACCAAGGGACGCCGGGCGTCGTGGCGCTGTCTCAGCCCTGTCCCCCCCGGCGGCGTCAGTGGGGACACAGGGACACCAGGTCCTGGCGGTCGCAGCCGCGGAGGCAGCACCGGAGCGCGGGGTTGTCCCCTGCGGCGCGGCGGCGCCGAGAGCCCCGGGGCGGGGGCTGCGGGTCGCCGTCGGCCGCTGCCAGCGCGTGGAGGAGGTGCGGGCCCTCCAGCCACCGCAGCAGGTCCCCTGGGGACGTAGCAGAGGGCAGAGGTCACCGCTTGCGCCCTGGGCCAGGGGACCCGGCAGAACCTCCCTCCGCGGGGCCGATAGAAGCGAGCACTTGTTAAGCGCCAGCTGTGTGCCCGACACCGCTCTCAGCCCCGCCCGCCCCGCCCCCTGCACCTGCGCCCCCCCCCCCGCAGCTCCCACTACTCACGATCGCCGGCAGCCACGGGCTGGGCCGCCTCGGGGGACCAGCGCGGGCCCCCGCACACGCGCACCAGGGCGCGCACGAAGTGGTGGCCGCACAGCCTCTCGGGCGCGCCCGGGGCTGGCGCGGGGCTCAGCGGCGACACCGCGGCCGGCGGCAGCAGCAGCAGCAGCAGCAGCGCCCAGGCCGGCGGGCGGGGGTCCATGGCGGGGGGCGGCGCTCGCAGCCGGCCCGGGCGTCCCCTTATAGCGCCTGGGCTGCCGCAGCTGCAGACCTTGGAGCAGGCACCGGGCGTTCCGCACAAGGCCCCGGGAAAAGTCAAGGGTGCGGCGGGGCCTTGGGCGGACCCCCGGGGGTGAGCACTGGGCCCGGAGCCGCCGTGAATGTGGTCCGGAGTGAGGGGGACCTGAGTGTGGCCGGGGAGGGTTCAGACCTGGGGGAGCGGACCCCACCCTTGTCCAAGGCCACAGGGCGCTGGGCAGAGCCCACGCCCCCCCTAGTGCCCCTGCGCCCCGAGGCGGTGGGGGAGGGGGGTCCCTGCCGTGGTCTCCCTGCACCCGGGGTCCTGGAGCCCCGCCAGGGCTGGGCGGCCTAGAACGCAGAAGCCACCTGCTTGGGGCCAGCCTCGTGCCCAGGGGGGTCTTAGGCTCCCCCGCTTTGCCCCAAAGGCGGGAAACTGAGGCAGAAACAGTGGCGGATGCTGAGCGGCCAGTCTAGCTCCCCCCACCCCGTTTCCCACCCGATCGGGGGCTTTTCTGGGGTAGACAGGTGGGGACAGCCCTCTCTCTCTCTCTCTCTCTCTCTCTCTCTGGCGCGCGCTCTCTCTCTCTCTCTCCCCCTCCACCCGGGGTGCACACAGGGGGCTGGCCTGGCCCCTGCCCCACAGCCTGGCCACCCCCAGCGCGGGCCTTGCCCTCTGACCCCTCACGGAACGCTCTGGTCCCTCCGCGCCCCCGGGAGCCCGCTATCAGCCCTCCAGGGGGGAACTGAAGCCGCAGCTGGCGCGGGGGTGGGAGGTGGGGCTCTTCCTCCTCCCGGCCTTGGCAAAGGTCGCTCCCAGGCACCCCTCTTCCTCACGGCGGCCCCCAGAGATCGGGACCCACGGCCCTAACCACCGCCCCCCAGGCCCCATCAAACAGCGCAGCCGGGGGCCCACGGAGATCCTTTATTCGCTCAGCAAACACCAATCCGTCGTGAGGGTGGGCACAGCTGGACGCATGCGCACATGGCCTCGGCCTGGGCGTCAGGGTGGGCAGGGGCACAGCAGGCCGGGACCGCTGGGGTTTTGACGGCTGTGTACGAGGCTTCCAGAGAGGCGGGAAAGGTGTTCAGACAGCTGAGCGCATTCCACAGGGGCGAGGACCGAGGCCAGCGAGGGCCAGGGCGTTCAGCCTTGTTCCTGTGCCAGGAGCGCCGTGCCTTCCCCCACTGCCCCGCCGGGCGCCCTGTGGCCTCCGAGGGTGAGGACCGGAGGGGAGGCAGGCCAGTCGGTTCCCCGGCCCTGGCGGCGTCATCCAAAGCCCAGCTTCAGACCCGGCTCGCCCGGGAGGGGCGGGGCTGGGGTCCTCCGAGGGGCACCTGAGCCAGGGTCCCCCCAGCAGCGGCGGAGGCGGGAGGCCACGCCCCCTGGCCTTGGAGGCGGCGCGGCCCGCTACCCCGGGCTCCCGCTCCACAGCGCGTCCAGCCGGGGCCCCAGGGCGCTGAAGGGCGGCCGGTCCTGGGGGCTGGCGGCCCAGCACAGCTGCATGAGCTCGTGGACCTGCAGGGCGCGGGCGGACAGCGGCGGTCAGGAGCCTGAGCGGCCGCCTGCCCACCCCACAGCCGCCGCGGACCCCCGCACCCGGTCCACGCCCCCACGGGACGGCGGCACCCGTTGCGCCCTCGACCCCGCCCACCCCGCCGGTGTCTCCTCCCCTCGCCTCTTTCCCAGCAGCGGCCACCACGCCCAGGGTCTCGAGTAAGGTGGTGCCGGGCGCCAAGTTCAAGGCCTGGCACGTAGCTGACACTCCACACAAACATGCGTGGCTGCGCGACTTGATTTACGAGGCTTAGGGCCTGTCAGAGGCTTCCGGGAAAGCCACAAAGCAGGCCCTGCCGCGGCGCCGGCTCCCCCGCACCCCACTTCCCGCCGCCGCGGCCCCGGGCCCTGCTCTCCCGGGCTCCGCCCCTCCGAGGTCCCGCCCACACTGACCCGCCCCCATCAAGCGCCCCGCCCCTCCGCCCTGCCGGCCCCGCCCCTCCCACACCCCCTGTCCCCGCCGCTCCGTCCCCACAGTGGCCCCGCCCCTCGCTGGCCCCGCCCCTTCCACTGCCCAGCCCCCCACCAGCCCATTCCTCTCCTGCCAGTCCTACCCCTTGGCCTCCCCACATGCCCCGGCCACGCCGAGCTCAGCACTCACTTAACCAAGCCCACCCCCACCCCGTCGGACGCCGGGGTTCCTCTTTTGGAAACGGGTAAACCGAGGCATCCGTGACCCCCCACCCCGTGCTCACCTCGGCCGGGCAGGTGGGCGGCGCCGGCAGCCTCTGGCCCTCAGCCAGCAGCTCCAGGAGGCGGCAGAGGCCGGGGGCGTCTCGCTCTCCCCCCATCATCCGCAGGAACTCCTGGGGGCGCCGGTGGTGGGGGAGGGGAGGGGTCAGCGAGGCCAGGGCGGGTGCGGACCCAGGGGAGGGAGGGATCAGGGGGCCCAGGGCGGGTGCGGACCCAGGGGAGGGAGGGATCAGGGGCCCAGGGCGGGTGCGGACCCAGGGGAGGGAGGGGTCAGCAGGGCCAGGGTGGGTGCGGACCCAGGGGAGGGAGGGGTCACGGGCCCAGGGTGGACTCGGGGGGAGGGGTCACCGGGCGGGCCGCCCCACTCACGGCCGAGGGGCTGCAGCTCTTGTCGCTGTAGGTGAACAGCTCGTATAGGACGACGCCGAAGCTCCAGACGTCCGACTGGAGCGAGAAGACGTTGTCCGCCAGCGACTCGGGGGCGAACCTGCGGGACAGCGCGGGACTGGCTGCGGCCGGGCAGCGGGGCGGGGACAGGGCGGGCAGCGGGGAAGGGACCAGGCGGGCAGCGGGGCGGGGACCAGGCGGGCAGTGGGGCGGGGACCAGGCGGGCAGCCCCCATGGGGCGGGGCCAGGCTCCCCAGGCTGATGGGGTGGAGTCAGGGCTTGAGGCGTGGTCAGGGCTGTGGGAGGGGAGGGGCGGGCCGCACCAGAAGATGGGGCTCTGGCCGGGCTCGCGGACCACGTAGTAGTCCTTGTCCAGCGGCAGCAGCTTGGCCAGGCCGAAGTCCGCGATCTTCACGTGCGTCTCGCTCTCCACCAAGATGTTGCGCGCGGCCAGGTCGCGGTGCACGCAGCGGCGGGAGCCCAGGTACTCCATGCCCTGCGGGGGGCGGGGGCCTTGCTGAGGGTCCCTGGGAGGCGGGACCCTCCTCGCCCACACTGCCCGCCCCGCCCTGTCCCGCGCGCCCCGCACCTTGCAGATCTGGGAGGCGTACAGCAGCAGGTGGCCGGCGCCCAGGCGCGCGCGGTGGCGCTGTAGGAAGTCACGCAGGCAGCCGCGGGGCAGGTACTCCATGACCAGCCTCAGGCTCTGGCGACCTGGGGGCGGGGGGCGTCATGGCGGCTGGAGTGCTCGGACCCCGGTCCGCGCCCCAGCGCAACCCCGGGACCCCAGCGCCGCCCCCGGCCCAGCGCGACCCCCGGGTCCTCGGCCTCGCCCCTGCCCCTCCCGCACCCACGGCCCCAGTCCCGCCCTTGGCCCCGCCCCCAGCCCGCCGCTCCCGAGCCCAGGCCCCGGCCCAGCCCCTGGCCCTTCCAGCCCCATCGCACACATGGCCCCGCCCCCGGCCTCGCCCATGCCCTCCTTGCCCCCAGCCCCTCCCGTCCCGGGCGCATGCACGACCCCGCCCTCGGCCCTGCCCCCACACCCTCAGCCCCGCCCACGCCCCCTTGGCTCACCCGGGCCGTAGCTGACGCCGCGGTACTTGACGATGAAGTCGCTGTGCAGCGCCTTGAGGATCTGGATCTCGCGTGCGAAGCTGCGCTCCTGGTCGGGGCCGCTGTGCTGCAGCCGCTTCACCGCCACCAGCGCGCCCGTGTCGTCGCCCAGCGGGTCGTAGCGGCACAGCTCCACGCTGCCGAAGTGGCCCTGGGGCGGGGCGTCGTCACCGGCCCTGCCCACCCGGACCAGGCCCCGCCCACCGGCGCGCCCGCCCCGTCAGACCCTGCCCACCCCATGTCCGTCGTCATCCTCCCATCCTGTGTCCGTCACCCCGGGCCCCGCCCCAGGCCCCGCCCTCCCGGATCGGGACCCGCCCACCAGGCCCCGCCCACCCGGTGTCAGCCACCTGGCCCCGCCTAGTCGGACCCTGCCCACCCCATATCTGTCATCCTCCGCCCACCCCGTGTCCGGCCCCGGCCCCGCCCACCTTGCCCAGCTGCGAGATGAACTTGAGGTGCCTCTCCTCAAAGACCGTGGGGTCCTGGCAGGCGTGGAGCTGGGCGCCGCCCCACAGCCCGGCGCGGGGCCCTGGGGCGCCCGGCGCGGGGTCCGAGAGCAGCTCGTAGTCTAGGGGACACAGGAGGGATGAGCAGCGCCCCCTCCCCGCTGCGGACCCGCAGGGACCGGGCACCCGCTGGGCCATCGGCCTCCTTGCACAGTGCACGCCCTGCACGACGGCACGGGCCCACCGCGCCGAGGCCACTGTCCGGGCTGCAACCCAGCGGCCAGTGCCGCCCCGAGCTCAGACAGCTCCGCGTCCCTCGCGGCCACTGCCCCCGCCGCCCGCCACAGGGCCCCGCGCACCGGACGTGCTGAGGCTGTTGAGGTCCCGGATGATGGCTCGGAAGGACGGCCGCCGGCCCGGCGCGTAGGCCATGCACTGCTCGATGAGCAGGGCCAGCTCGGCCCACGGCGGGGCGGGCAGGCGGCTCCGCTGCTCGTAGAAGTCCAGCTTCTGCGGACGGAGGCGCGGCGGGGTCACGGGCAGGGGTCATGGCCAGGCTGACCCCCGGAGCCGAGGCAAGGAGGGGTCACAGGCAGCCTGGCCCCCAGGGCCGCGAGGCAGGGGCATCCGCAGGCGCTTCCCGGGATGGCCACGTGGGGGCGCTCTGACCTCGGCCGGCTCCAGGGCGCTGACGGGCATCGGGGCGCCGCTGAACACCTCCCAGACGGTGGCCCCGAAGCCCCACTTGTCCGCCTCCAGGCCGAGGGCCTGCGGGTCCTGCAGACACTCGGGGGCCACCCAGGGGATCCTGTCCGCGAGCACTGTGGGGCGGGGTGGGACAGGGTCAGAACTGGCCCCGCCCCACCCCGCCCCTCCCTCCTCCAGCGCCGTCACTCACTCTCCCGGCTCAGCACGGCGGGGCTGACCCCAGGGTCGCTGAGCTTAATGAACGGGGGGCTCCCGTCGGCCCCCTCCCGGGCCAGGAGCACCTTGCGCGCCGACACGTTGCCGTGGGTGAGGCCCCTGTCCTCCTGTGGGGTCGGGGGGCACAGGGAAACCCAGGGAGCCGTGAGCGCCCATGGCTCCCTTGGCAAACTCCTACACGTACCGCAAAGCCTCGCGGTGCGGCACACACCCTCTCCAGTGCCGCCGGCACTGGGGTCCTGGCTGCAGCCTTGCCACCGCCTGTCCGACCCCCAGGCTGACCCGTCCGCATCCCCTCCGCCCGCGCCAGGCTCTTCCCTGACTGCGGGACACAGCCGAACTCCTCCCCGAACTCCTCCTCATGCCTCCGCGCCCACCCCCAATGCCCCCGTGCTCACCAGGTAGTTGAGGGCGTAGGCCAGCTGCTTGGCCACCTGCAGCTTCCAGCTGGCCGGCACCCGGTGGCCGTGCCTGCGCAGGTACGTGTCCACGGCTCCCAGCGGCACGAACTCCTGGACCATGGTGCCTGGGGGCGGGGCGGAACCGCAGGGGTGTGCAGCGGGCCCCGCCCCCGCCCAGGGCCCTCACTCCGAACCTCGAGCGCGGGAGGCCCCGTCCACCACGGGGCCTAGGGGGCGCTGCGGGCTCAGCCCAGGACCCTAGGAGCCCGGAGCCCCGCCCCGGCCGCCCGCGGGGAGACCCGGATGGCGCTGCGCCCCCCGCCCGCGTCCCCCCACCGTGCTCACTGTCTCCGGCCATGCACACGCCGTGCAGCAGCACGAGATGCGGGAAGGAGACCTGGCTCATCAGGCTGGCGGCTTCCAGGAAGGACTGCGCGGGAGAGGGCGCAGGCCGGGCATGGGGTCACATAAGGGCCCCCAGCGCGCCCGGGGGGCTGGGCCCCGCCCCGCCCCGCCCCGCCCGGCAGCGCGCCCACCTCCAGGCAGTGGCGGTGCCGCGCGTCCACCACTTTGAGCAGCACCTCGCTCCGCCGCGCCTCCCCGTCCACCGCCTCGCGCCTGGAGCCGCGGAAGATGCTGGTGAAGGAGCCTCGGCCCAGGTTCTCGTGCTGTGGGCGGGGCGGGCGGCCTGAGGGCGGGGCTCTGTCAGGCCCCGCCCCCGGGCGGGACAGGGGCGGGGCTGTGAGGGTGGGGTCTCCCCTAGGTGTGGGGGGGGACAGGGCAGGGCTCCCGCTGACCCCTCCCCTGGGCGGGACAGGGGCAGGGCCGTGAGGGGGGGGTCTCCCGCAGGCCCCTCCCCCAGGTGGGGTCGGGGCAGGGCTCCCGCAGGCTCTGCCCCAGGGTGGGACTTTCTTAAAGGCAGCGGAGGCACCGTACCCACTCGAGGCTGTCGGCCGGGACCTTGTGGAAGGTGAGCTGGCTGAGCGGGTGCAGGCCCTGGGGCGGATCGGCGGGGGTCGCGGGCCCGCAGCCCCTCCGCACCACGATCAGGTTGGACTTCTCTGTGGGGGGGTGGAGAAAGCCAGGGGTCAGAGGTGAACGCCCCCTCCCCCCCCCCCCCGCTCGCTCCTCCTTTGCCAGGCCGGGCTCACCTCTGGGTCTGGGGGCGCAGCAGGAGCTGAGGGTCAGCATGGCCCCGTCCACGTGCAGCCCCCCACTCCGGTAGGCCGCCAGCAGCTCCCCCAGGCTGCTGTGAGGCCGCCCGAGGCCGGCCAGTGAGAAGGCGCCCGTGGGGTCGCGGCGGACGAGGCAGCCTTTATAGTCGGGGCCCAGGGGCGTCTGGGGAAAGAGGGACCCCGTGAGAGGAGGGGGTGCCCCCAGCCTCACTCCCGGCCCTCCTGCCCCGGGAGCGCACGCTGGCCCCACACCTCCTCCAGGAAGCCTTCCCGGCCCGACCTGAACACAGACGGTGAGCAGGAAGCTGTCGAAATCCTGGGGGCTGCGGCGGAGGACGTAGGAGCCGGGGAGCGAGCCCTGGGCCTTCAGCTTGTGGACCGCGAAGTCCAGGCTTGGGGGCGGGGGGCGAGGGGAGAGACGGACACAGGCGAGGGGAGAGACGGACACAGACACGGAGGCGACCCTGAGACCCGGGCGGGGGACCCAAACCTCTTCAGGGGCCGCCCCCCGCCCCCAGCTTGTGAAACCTGCCCCGTGTGGGGGCTTCTCCTGGTGGGGAGACAAGGGGGCGAAGCCGGGGCCCCCACGCGGCCGCGCAGGGCCTCGCTCGGAGCGCCCAGCGCCCGCCGCCCGCGCCCACCTCCCACGCCCGCGCCTACGTGATGGGGCCGTGGCACTGCTCGGCCGCCTCCTCCAGCAGCCGCGGCGGGGCCACCTCCTTGCAGAAGTAGTGCCCGGAGTCGGTGGTCAGCCGGAAGTAGCCGTCCACCAGCGCCACGAAGGACAGCGCGTGGGGCAGCCCCGGGAACTCGGCCTCCTGCGGGGAGGGCCGGTCAGCCGGGGCGGGGCGGGCTGGGAGAGGCCACCCCGCACGCGCCCGCGCGTACCAGGATCTGTGTGTCCGTCCTGGTCACGGTGACCACGCGGTGCTCCCGGGCCGGGCCCGCGCGCGGCGCCTGCGTGATGCTGATGTCCACGATCTCGGGGAAGTCACAGAAGGGCTGCAGGGCCTGCATTGGGGCGGCGGATGGGGCTGCGGTCCCTGCCCCACCAGGAACGCACACTCTCCTCCCTCCGGGAACCGGACCCGCCAGGGGCATCCATGACCCTGCCCCTCCAAGCCCCGCCTCTCCCAGCAAGCCCGCCCCTTACCACACCCAAGCATCCCCCCCCACCACGCCCCTGCCAAGTTCCGCCTCCTACTGGGCCCCGCCTCCTACTGGGCCCCGCCTCCCAGAGCCCCGCCCCAAACCTGCATCCTTATTGGTCTGCAGTTAGCCTCGCCCTTTCCACGCCCACCCACCCAGCCCTCTCCTCACGCAGCCACGCCCCCAGACAAAAGCCCCGCCCACCCACGCTCTTCAAACCCCGCCTCTCCTAGCAACTCCACCCCTCCTTGCCTTCCGGAGCCCCGCCCCTCCCAGTCTTGCCTCCTTATTGGCTCACCAGTTAGCACCGTCTCTCACCACGCCCACCCTCCCAGCCAATCCCGCCCCTACTCGCCAGCCCCGTCCACGCGCACCTCCTGTCCGCCGGGGCTCCAGGCTACGCCGCTGCCGCCGGCCACCTGCAGCAGCCCCTGCGTGTCTGCGCCGTCGGCCCCCGGGAGGCCCACGCAGAAGGTCTCGGCCGCCCCGGCGGGGTCCAGCCGCTCCAGGTCCATGATGTACTTGACCATGAGCGCGTGCCGGTCGGCCTGGCACGCGGCCACGCGGCGCAGGGCGCGGCGCACGGTCCGGCGGATGCGGCCGCGGGTCACGAAGCTCAGGCCCTGGATGAGGTCGCGCAGGCGCGGAGGCAGGCAGGCCTTGTAGCTGCGGGGGGCGGGCCGCCGCGCTGAGCCCCGGGCGCCCACGCGTGCCCACCCTCCCCGGGGGGGGGGTCTCACCTGCCGGCCTGCTCAGCCCCCGGGCGCCCACGCGTGCCTGCCCTCCCCGGGGGGGTCTCACCTGCCGGCCTGCTCAGCCCCCGGGCGCCCACGCGTGGCCCTCGCGTGCCCACCCTCCCCGGGGGCCTCACCTGACGGCCTTGAGCAGCTCCGCCGGCCGCCGCGCCTGCTCGCGGGCCATCCGCGCCAGGTCCAGCACGGCCAGGCTCAGGCACTCGCTCTGCTCCCGGAAGCTCAGGCCCACGGGGAGGCGCCCGCTGACCAGGTCACTGCGGCGCTGGGGGCGGCGGGCGCGCGGTCAGCAGCCCCGCGCGCGCCCCGCGCACCCCAAAGCTCTGGGTGGAGCCCCGCTCCCCCCACACACACACCTGGGCAAACAGGTGCTCCAGGACCGGGAAGTCCAGGATGGCGCTGGCCAACTCTTTGTGGAGCCCGAAGCGGTGGCATTTGTCCAGCCCGAACCACTCGGGGAAGTAGAAGCTGCGTGGGGGAGGGGGGGTCAGGGGAGCCCGGGGACCCTCGGCGGGGGACCCGCGTCTCTGGGGTGCGGGAGGCGCCCCCCAGGCAGGGGCAGGGGCGTGGCAGAGCCCGGGGACCCTCGGCGGGGGCGGGGCACAGCCCCTCCCTACCGGAGCCTGTAGACCAGGACCTGGGTGGCCCCGTCCTCCACGGAGAAGACGTGGCTGGGCGGGAACCAGCAGGACAGGTCCTCCGTGGCCAGGGCGAACAGCGAGTGGTACACGGGCAGCACGCCTGCGGGCGCCGCCCCGTCAGCTCCCTGCCGAGCCCCTCTAGGTCTCCCCTCCTTCTCACCCCCTCCGCAGGGAAGCCCCCCGCCGCCCCGCCCCGTCCCTGCCCAAGGCTTGCAGCCCCAGTGCCTCCAAGGCTCACGCTCCCTCTCCAAACTCCTACGCAGCCCTCAAAACCTCAAGGCGCCCGCGGACACCTTGCCAGGCGGCCACTCACCGCTGGCCTTGGCGGCCCGCACACACAAGGCCTCGGCCGAGTGGTCGCCGAAGGAAAAGGACAGGCGCGGGGGGCGCCCGGGGCCCGGGTGTGGGAGCAGCACGTGCAGGGCCCCCGCCTCCGCCGAGGACAGGCTGCAGGAGCGCGGGGGGATCAGCGGCGTCTCCTCGCTGGGGGGCGCCATGGCGCCGCCTGCGGGGGTCGGGGGCGTCAGTCCCGGCCGGCCGGACAGAGGGGGCCCAGCTCCGGCTGCTGGGGCAGGTGGGGAGGGGCCGGCAGATGCAAGATCTCTCTCTCTCTCTCCCTTAGCGGCCGGGGCGGAGCCAGGAGCTCCATCCGGGCCTCCCGCGCAGGTGCAGGGACCCCCCAGCCCCCGGGGGCCCTCGCTGCCCCCCGCCCGGGTGCACAACAGGAAACGTGGTCAGGTTTGAAATGACCGCTCAAGACCCACGATGCTTCCAAATAAACCCAAATGCGGGAGCCCCAGTTTGGGGGGGTCCAGAAGACGCCCCTCTATTTTCACACCCGAAGCGCCCCCGCATGGACGCCCAGACCTTGGCTCCCCAAGGCGCCCCCCCCCCGCAGGAGCGCAGTGCACATGCGCGGTGAGTTCCTCCCAGGGCCTGCCGGGAACTCGGGGCAGCTTGTCCGAGCCCGGGCCCCCAGGGTCGCGGCCGCCCCCCGCCGCCCCCCGCCGCCCCGCGCGCTCACCTGGCTCTGGGGACCCCGGGCCGCCCCGAGGCCGCGCCTGCGCCGGCGACAGGAAAGCCCCACTGCCCCCTTCCTGTGTGGGCCGCGCACTTCCTGAGCCGCGGCCCTGGGGGCGGGGCAGAATGTTCTAGAACCCTCGGCAGACGTGCTCTGAGCCTGGCTCAGAGACCAACCTCCCCCAACGCACACAGCCCAGGCCCTCCCGGGGGAGCGCGGGGCGGGGCTCAGCAGGCCCCGGACCCGCGTGGGGGGCCGTGACGCCCTCGTCCCAATGTCAGGTTCGGGCCCAGCCTCTGTGTCCACTTCCGGCCTCCCAGAGGGACCTGTAAAGTGCGGCTCAGGCTGCTGGGCGGACAGATCCGGGAGGGCTTCCCTGAGGCGGTGACTTCAAGACTGAGCTCCACGGGAGGGTGAGGGGCAGGGGGCCAGCCTGGCCGTGTGCGGACGGAGCGGGTCAGGGAGGCGAGGCGAGGTCGCGGTGGCCCCGAGAGGGGCTGAGGCTCCCCCGGGGCCGGCAAGGGCGGGGAGGGGTGCAGGCTAGACCACTACCCCCGCCCCAGGCTCAGGACGCGCCCGGCTCAGCACTTCCTGGTGGGTTCCCGGCTGCGGGGTGGGGGGCTTCCCCCCCCGCTGGGAGGGGCTCCGCGGAGGGGGAGAGTACGGGGGTGCAGGTACACAGTCCGTGGGAGACCCCGACCCCGCGGGGCAGCCAATGGCAGGGCCAGAATCCGGAAATGACAGGAAGGGGCGGGGCCTCTGGGCTCGGTGTCACTCGAAGCTCGAAGCTCGTCGGGCCCAAAAGGGACAGAGACCTGGGGTGGGGGTGGGGACGGTTGCAGGCTGGACCAGCGGGGTCTGCCTGGTGGGAGGGTTGCAGGCTGGACCAGCGCGGTCTGCCTGGGGGGTGTGTTCGCCTTGGTTCATTCTTCTGGGGCACCGCCGGGTTCAACCCGAGGGCGCCCCACGGGACAGCGCCGGGGACTGAGCACAAGCACTGGGGGACGCAAACTCCTGGTCGGGGGAGGAGGAAGAGCCGGGCCCCACCCCTTCCTACGCCCCCCCCCCGTCCACCTAACCCCTGCCCAGTCCCCCCAGCTCCCCAGACCCGTCCCTCTAGCCCCCCGCCCAGCCCCCGAACCCCCAGCCCTCCGTCCAGACCCTCAGCTGCTCCCCGACCCCCGAGCCCCCCCAGGTCCTGCCCAGCTTCCCCCAAGCCCCCGCCCGGCCCCGCCCATGGGCAGTCGTCCACGGGCCGCCAGGCGGGGTCGCCGTCGGCAAAGCCGGTCCGGCCTGAGCGGGCCTCTGGGCAGCCGGGGGCTCGGGCCGCGTACCCGCAGGGCAGAGGGAGGCGTTCGAGAACCTGCGGCCGGGCCGGGTCAGAACCAGCGGCGGCTCCGGGCCGCGGGGAGAAAGCTCCTGGCGTGGGGCTGAGCGTGGGCGAGAGGCGGCCAGGAGCAAGGGCGCATTGAGCTGTCCCAGGCTACCCCTCCCATCTCAGAGCTGTCCCAGGCTATCCCTCCGCTCTCGGGCCCACCAGACGCCCTGAAGTGCACGTCGGTTCCCGTAGGTGCGGACCAGGGCGCGCAGCTCGAGCCCGGGCAGGTGGCCGAGTGGGCGCTGTCCACCGCCGCGGTGCTGGTCACGGCGGCCGGCGCCCAGGTTTCGGCTGAGAGCGGAGCGGGGCGTGGGCGCCGGGCCCGGCTGTGGGCGCAGACGGCCCAGGACCCCGCTCCCGCGGGAGAGGTGCCGGCGGAGCACGGATCCCCGGGGGGCAAGGCGCCAGCGTGGAAAGACCGGAGCCGGGAGGAGTCACTGAGTCGCTGGGGGGTGGGGGGGGAGTTGGGAGCCGGGGAGGGGGAGGGCGGCTGGGAGCTCGCTGGGCACTGAGGGCCGCGGTAGCGGGGCAGGGGCGGCCGTCCCGGGAGTAACCGGACAGGCGCTCAGGGAGGGAGGCTGGACCAGCTGGCTCCCATTCCGGCAGGGGCACGCGGGCGGCGGCTCCCCTGGAGGCGGCCGGACAGCGGCAGGTGCACACCCTGCAGCCCAGGGCCTGGGAACCCCATCCGGGTCACCTCCCCAGGGGGGCAGGGACCCCGGCCCTGGCTGTTGTGAGCACCTGGGGAGTGAACCAGCAATTGCCCCTCGCGCGGCCCTTCCCCGTCTCGCCGCCCCCTCCCTCCGCCCCTCCCCCAGGCCCCTCTCGCACCCTCTAGGGATGTGCAACCCAGGCCCCCGTGCCGGCCCTGCCCGGGGGAAACGGGCTCTGCTGCCACCTGGCGGCCGCTCGCGGTAACGCTCCGGGGGCGTGGCTCTCCGCCGACACCCGCCCGCCAATTCCCGCACAACAGGATTGCGGGGCTCCGGGAAGCCTGGAGCCAGCACTGGGGGGTCAGCTGCCACGGGGGAGACCCGGATGGAGCTCCTGGCTCCTGGCTTTGGCCTGGCCCAGGCCTGGCTGCTGTGAGCTCTTGGGGCGTGACCAGCAGGTGGAATCTCTCTCTCTCTAACTCTGCCTTTAAGTAAGTAAATAAATAAATTTTTTAGAAACCGTGGATTGCATTATTTAAAGGCGGGCCTTCTATGACGTGGAAATCAATTCTCAAGCTGCTCGGCGTTTGAGGATTTTTTAAAATTTATTTGGAAGGCGAGAGGCCGAGCAGCCGGTGCGTGGGGCGACGCGGGCGGATCCGGGACTCCAGGCCTGGGGGAGGGCTGGAGGCAGGCCGACACGGCTGCTCCCGGGCTGTGCACGGGTGGGCGGGAGGTCCTGGTCTGCGGGGGCGGCGTCTCTCCGCCCCCACCTCCGCTCCACGGGGGCCCTGGGCGAGGAGAAGCCGGGCGCCCCGTGGGGGCGGGGGGCGGCTCCCCTGCGGCCATGCCCTGTGGTCACGGTTAGGACCCCCCCCCCAACGCCATGGCCTGCGGTCAGGGTGAGGACCCCCGTGCGCGGGGAAAGGGTGCATGTGGCCGTCCGCTGAGGTCCCGGGGGCACAGCCCGGAGGTGGGGGCCTCCTGGGAGAGGTGGCGCCCCCCCCCTAAGCCGGGCCGCCGCCACCGCCCTGATGCACCTCACGGCCGGGGGACGGCGACCGCCCCCAGATTCGCCCCGGCAGATCTGAGCAGGCCCCCAGCTCCCGCGAGCAGACAGCCTCTCCCTGGGACAACCCTCCCCACCCCGTGGATACCCCTGCCCGCCGAGGCAGGGGCAAGGAAACCGGGGCAGCTGCTTCCACTCAGAATAAGCGTGGCTTGCTTGGTTAATAAAAACTTAACCCCTGGAAAAACATTTATGTGGAAGACAGAGACTGCTCCAGCTGCTCATTCACTCCCTACCAAAGCCGTCCGCTGCCTACAACTCCCGGCGTGCTCGGAAATCGGAAGCTCCGTTACGTCCGCGCCGGAATACGTGCGCATTGCCGCGCTACCTCCTGGGAAGTGTAGTCCGGCTGCGAAGAGAGGCGGGGTAGTGGGTGGCAGGCGGAACTGGAGCCAATGACAAAACAAGGCTCCGTGAGCGCCAGGACAAGGAACCAATGGGCGCGTCGCGGCGAGGCGGCGGGACTTCCGCCGGCGAACCCGTGGAGAGCGGCTGCGCGAAGGAAAGGACTTCCTTTTCGAGGGTGGCGGCCATCGCGGACGGAGCGCCATGAAGGCTTCGGGCACAGTAAGGCGGCCGCGGCGCGGCGTCGGGGCGGGGGGCGCGGCGCGGGCCCTGGTGGGGGGCGCGGGGAGCGGACGGGGCCCCGCAGCTGGAGCGCGCCGCCGCCCGGGACCCCGATGGCCGCGCTCGGGAGCGGCCAACATGGCGGCGGGCGCCGCGTGGGGAGCGGGTGCGGGCCGGGCGGGGCGCCGCGCGGGGTTGCGACCTCCTGCCCGGGACTGGGGGCTGGGGTGGTCGCGGGTGCCGCGTGGGGAGCGGGCCCGGGCGGGGCGCCGCGCCGCGCGATGTGGCGACCTCCTGCCCGGGGCTGGGGGCGGGCCGGGGATTGACGCGGGGGTCGCCGGCCCCGGCTGACGCGCGCGTCCCCGCAGCTGCGGGAGTACAAGGTGGTGGGCCGCTGCCTGCCCACGCCCAAGAGCCCCGCGCCGCCGCTCTACCGCATGCGCATCTTCGCGCCCAACCATGTGGTGGCCAAGTCGCGCTTCTGGTACTTCGTGTCGCAGCTGAAGAAGATGAAGAAGTCGTCGGGCGAGATCGTGTACTGCGGGCAGGTGCGCCGGGGGCCGGGCGGCGTGGCCGGGGGGCGGCGGGGGTGGGGACGGGCCGGGGCGGCGCGGGGGGCTCCGGGGGCGGCCGGGGCGGAGCGGGGGGTCCGGGGCGGGGCGGCGGGGGGCGGCCCGGACCCTCACCCGCCCGGCCGGCCGCAGGTGTTCGAGAAGTCGCCGCTGCGCGTGAAGAACTTCGGCATCTGGCTGCGCTACGACTCCCGCAGCGGCACGCACAACATGTACCGCGAGTACCGCGACCTCACCACGGCCGGCGCCGTCACGCAGTGCTGTAAGCGGGGACGGGGGGCGCGCGCGGGGAGGGGGGCGCGCGCGGGGAGGGGGGCGCGCACCCGAACCCCAGAGCCGCCGCGCGCCGTGGCCGCGGCTCCAAGCGGGGTGCGCACAGCAGCGGGGCCTCGTCGCCTCCGGGGGGCTGCGGGTGCCCCCGGGAGTGAATGCGGAGGCCGCACACGCGCGGCGGGGCGGGCGGGGGTGGTCCCTGCGGTGCCGGCCGCCCCGCCCTCACCGCCCCACCCGCCCCGCAGACCGCGACATGGGCGCCCGGCACCGCGCGCGCGCGCACTCGATCCAGGTGATGAAGGTGGAGGAGATGGCGGCGGCGCGCTGCCGGCGGCCGGCCGTGAAGCAGTTCCACGACTCGCGCATCCGCTTCCCGCTCCCGCACCGCGTGCTGCGGCGCCAGCACAAGCCGCGCTTCTCCGCCAAGAGGCCCAACACCTTCTTCTAGGCCCGCGCCCCAATAAACGCCCGCAACCTGGCCCGCCTCCGCCTCCGTGTGCGCCTGCGCCGTGCGGGGCTGGGGGGAGTCCAGGCGCCGAGCCGGGCGGGTCGGGGACATCGCGGGTGCCGCCCCCTGGGGCCTGAGGGGCTCGGACCGCGGGGGGCTGATGAGCCAGGAGCTCCATCCGGGTCTCCATGGGACCTGCGCCGTCATCCACTCGCCCAGGCCTCAGCCTGGCTCTTGGGACGCAACTTGGGGCCCCCGCAGTGTCCTGGGGAGGAGGTGGGCACCGAAGCCCGAGAGGCGCTGGGGGCACCAGACTCCGGGCAGCGCCTGCGCACCCGCCCTGAGCGCGGGGCGACCCAGTCCGAGGGTAGCTGGGGGTCCTCCCCCCTCACGTCCCGTGGAGTCGGGGTCTCGCTCTGCCCCGGCGGTGGGCCCGATGGCCTGCGCTCCTGCAGCCCCCGTGGGCCGTGAACACAACAGGAAGTCGGTGACCGCTCACCCTCTGGGCCTCAGGGGTGGCTCCGTGCCAAGCGGAGCTAGGGCGTCCGGGTGCGGTCCCTGCGCTCGGGGGGCGGGGCGGGGGTTTTCCCGGGAGCTGCGGGGCACAGGACGCAAACCAGAGTTTCCACCCCAGAGTTGGCACAGGGCTGGGGCCGGGGTCCCACGCGCCGCTGCCTCCGGCTGGGGGTGTCCTCTGGCCCCTTGAAGGGTGGGGGGGGGCCTGCGCTGGGCTTGCTTGACCCCCAAGATCGCGCTCAGCGGGATGGCTGCTCCGCAGGGGCAGCACCAGGACCGGGCACAGGGACCCCAGATGACCCCAGGTCCTGACGGCAGGGTGGCCGCTCTGGCTGCGGCCGCTGAGTGAGGCGCGCAGGGTCGGCCGCGGGCCAGGTCCCGGTGTGGGCACCGCCCGAGCCACGTGCGCCCCAGCAGGTGCGGGGGAGGGGGGCCACCCGCTGTCCGCCCGGAGTTCACGGCCCAGCGCCGCCCACCCAGCGGGGCTCCTGGAATCCGGGACAGGTTCCAAGTCCCCACTGGTGCACTTGTCCCCACCTGCAGCCTCCCCGGCTTGGGGCGCCGCCAATTCTCAGAAAACTCTGCGGGGGCCTCCCTGCCCCGGCCTCTCCTGCGCCCCCGCGCCGCCCCCCACTACTCAGCGCTCGCTCCGCCGCACCCCGGGCGCCCGCGGTGGCCCCAGCCCCCCTGCTTGCGGTCGAGCCAGGCCCCCTGCAGCCTGCTGTGTCCACAAGGGCATGCAGTAGGCGCTCTATAAGTGAGCCTCCGTCGAAGCCTGGGTTTTCCCACGGCGGGGGGGGGGGGGGGGGGGACGCGGCCACTCGGCTCGGCGGTGCGGGCCTCCCAAGAGAGCGGCGACGGCGCCCGAGGCGGCCCAGAGGTCTCGGGTCTCGGCTTGCACCCCGAGAATTCCTAGGGTGGGCGGAGCCGGGCCTGTGGACGCGCGGTCCCCCCTTGAAGTTGGGGCGCCGTCCGTCCTTAAGCTCCACCCGAGCGCAGGGGATGTCGCCTGCCCAGACCTCGGTGGGGCTGCCAGGGGCGCGGGAAGCCCCTCCCCGGGTGGTCGCGGGGGACCCGGTGGCCGCTGACACTGGATGAGCGCCTGCCCCGCCCCCACCGGTGCCCCCTGGCTTGGCTCTGAGGCAGGCGCCTTCTGATGCCCATGTGCAGGTGGGCAGGAGAAGGCCTAGGGGGACCCCAAGACGACCGCAGGCACCCACGCGACCCCGAGCCCAGGCTCCCCCACCCAGCTTAGCCCAGGGCCGAAGACCGTAGAGAAAGGGGGGGTTCGACGCCCCTGCATCGCCCGCTCACCCGAAACCACCCCTGGAGCGGCCGCGCCGTCGGGCGGGAGAGGGAGCGCTTGGGAGTCGCGGCCCACCTGTCCCGTCGCGCGCGGCCGGGCCCCAGGGAGGGGGTGGGGACGCGCCCCCGCCCCGCCGCCACTCCCTCGGCCTGCCCGGGCCTGCCTGCCCCAGTCCAGGGCCGAAAGGGTGCCGGCGGGCCGCCTGCAGGTCCGGGGGAGGTGGAGCCGCGCGCTGACCCCGCCGCGCAATAAATGGGCAGCCCGCAGCCTCGCGCCGCGGCGACGGCGACACCGACAGCGAACCGCGGACTCGGCGCGCGGGGCGGACGGGCGGGCGCGCGGGCGGGCGGCGAGCACCCGGGGCGTCGCTGCGCTCTCGGGGGCGGGGGGCTCCTCGCAGCCCTCATGGCCGGGGCCCGGGCCACCTTCGGCGCCTGGGACTACGGCGTGTTCGCGCTCATGCTGCTGGCGTCCACGGGCATCGGGCTCGGGGTGGCGCTGGCCCGCGGCGGGCAGCGCAGCGCCGAGGACTTCTTCACGGGGGGCCGGCGCCTGGCCGCGCTGCCCGTGGGGCTGTCGCTGGCCGCCAGCTTCATGTCGGCCGTGCAGGTGCTGGGCGTGCCGGCCGAGGCCTCGCGCTACGGCCTCAAGTTCCTGTGGATGTGCCTGGGCCAGCTGCTCAACTCGCTGCTCACCGCCGCGCTCTTCCTGCCCGTCTTCTACCGCCTGGGGCTCACCAGCACCTACCAGGTGCGCGCGCGGCGGGGCGGGGGGTTCCGGGAAGAGGCCCCGGGCAGTGGGGTGAGGGCCGGGAAGGAGGAAGCCGGGAGCTGGCTCGCGCCGCTTGCTCGTGGGAGACGCGGGGCCACGTGTGCACAGGTGTGTGCGCCCCCGCGCACGCCCGCGCGCGCTCACAGGCGCGCACACCCCCTGGGCGGCTCCACGGAGTTCGCGCCAAGACGTGCCTCGGGGCAGAGAGGACACCGATGACGATCGTGTCCGGTAGACAGGCGGCGCCTAAACCTATGGCCACAGGCGCTGTCCCTGTCCTGCGCCTGCGGCCACTCCCGAAGTTCCTGCCCAGCCGGAGCTCAGAGGTGGCGCGCGCACAGGCCGGGGCCGGGCCTCCAGGGCGCGCGCGCGTCTGCGGGGGGCCGGGGGGCGCCCCCACCGCGGGCCTCGGGGAGGCGATCAGAGCTCCAGGGGACGGGGGGCGCGCCCCCGGGTTGCGCCTGCCCGCGTGAGCGCCAGCCCCGGCTCTTCTCTGGCAGTACTTGGAGCTGCGCTTCAGCCGCGCGGTGCGCCTCTGCGGGACCCTGCAGTACCTGGTGGCCACGGTGAGCCGCCTCGGCCCCGCCCCTGCTCTGACCCCGCCCCCGCCGGCCTGACCCCGCCCCCGCCGGCCTGACCCCGCCCCCCGCCGGCAGGTGCTGTACACGGGCATCGTCATCTACGCACCTGCGCTCATCCTGAACCAAGGTGCGGGAGGCAGAGTAGGAGGGGGCGTCCCGGGCTGGGCCCCCCCACGCGGAGGCCTGACTGCGGAGGGCGGGGTCTGTTTGCGCAGTGACCGGGCTGGACATCTGGGCATCGCTGCTGTCCACCGGCATCATCTGTACTTTCTACACCACCGTAGTGAGTGCCCCGGGCCCGCGCCCGGCTCAGCCTCCTGAGGGTGGTGCCGAGTCCGGCTGCAGGCATGGCTGGATCCAGGACGCGGGTCGAAGGGGGTGGCCGGGAGTTCCCCGGGGAGGGGGCCTGGGGCTGGCTGAGCCGCATCGTGAGGCCGTCCGTGGGGGTACAGATGAGAACGCAGGTTCCCAGCCCCTGACCCCGCCCACGCCCACGCCGCTCCCTCCCGCAGGGCGGCATGAGGGCCGTGGTCTGGACCGACGTCTTCCAGGTGCTGGTGATGCTCACGGGCTTCTGGGTCATCCTGGGCCGCGGCGTCGCGCTCGTGGGGGGGCCCCGGCACGCGCTGGAGCTCGCGCGGAACCACTCCCGCATTAACCTGCTGGAGTGAGTGCCGCCTGCCCCAGGGAGCCCTCCCTGCTTCCGCCCCTCCGCCAGCCCCACTCCAAATGTCCCCTGCAGGTCCACAAGCTCCCAGGTGGCCATGCGGGGGGCGGAGGGCCTGGAGCCAGCGTGACCCGCCCTGTCCCTCCCCCAGCTTCGACCCGGACCCCCGGAGACGCTACACCTTCTGGACGTTCGTGGTGGGCGGCACGCTGGTGTGGCTCTCCATGTACGGGGTGAACCAGGCGCAGGTGCAGCGCTACGTGGCCTGCCGGACGGAGCGGCAGGCCAAGCTGTGAGTGCCTGGGGGAGGGGCGGGGGGAGGGGCTCGGCCAGCGCCGGCCCCGCCCCAACCCGCGGCCGCCCCCACCCCCGCGCAGGGCCGTGCTCATCAACCAGGTGGGGCTGCTGTTGATCGTGTCCAGCGCCGCCTGCTGCGGCATCGTCATGTTCGTGTTCTACAGCGCCTGTGACCCGCTCCTCACCGGCCGCATCTCGGCCCCGGACCAGGTGCGGAGGGGGAGGGGTGCGGGCTGCAGGAGCTCTCTTAGCAGGAGCCGCAGCCAGTGCCAAGGCCCTGGGGCAGGGAGGAGCTCAGAGCGGGGCCTGGGAGGCAGGGGATGGGGCTGGCTGAGGCCCCGCCCCAGCTGGAGTTCTGATGGACAGCCAGGTTCCAAGTCACCGGACGGAGGCTGCCCTGGGGCCGGGTCCCACGGGTGGAGTGCGTGGCCCCCGGAGGTGGGGGTGGGGAGGCTGTTCCTGCCGCCTCAAGGCCCCTCCGGATGACGCAGGGGTCCCAGGGCGCGGCTCCTGTCCACGCAGTCCATCTGCACACATCGGGCGCCCGGGGCGGGCAGGGGCGGGGCGGGGCGGCCAGGAGCCCCGCGGTCCCAGCCCTGCCCCGGCTGCCCCCAGTACATGCCCCTGCTGGTGCTGGACATCTTCGAGGGTCTGCCCGGGGTCCCCGGGCTCTTCCTGGCCTGCGCCTACAGCGGCACGCTCAGGTGAGCCCCTGCCCGCGGGGGGAGGGGCAGCTCTGGGCGCGGCCCCTGCCCCCAGGAACCTCAGCTTGGTTTTGGGGGGTCTCCCAGCAGCGGGTCCGCCCCCCAAATGCTTGCCCCAGCGGGGGCGGGGCCAGGCTGCAGCCAGGAGCGTGGGGCGGTGGCGGCTCCGGGATCCCCAGAGGGGCTGGGGTCTCAGGTCGGGGTCCCCGGGGAGGGGACAGGGGCAGGGCTGGGGTGTCCGCACTCCTGGGCGTGGCCTGAGGACCCCGCCCCGCCCAGTACGGCGTCCACCAGCATCAACGCCATGGCGGCCGTGACCGTGGAAGACCTCATCAAGCCGCGGTGGCCGCGCCTGGCGCCCCGCAAGCTTATGATGATCTCCAAGGGGTTGTGTGAGTGGCGGGGCCCGGGGGGCTGTGTGAGTGGGGGTGATCCCCGGGAGCTGTGCGAGTGCGCCGGCCCGGTGGGGTGCCCAGGGGCTGGGAGGGGCGCGGGGGAGAGGGTGGGCCCAGGGCCGCCTCCCCGCCCACCGTGCGCCCCCGCCCGCTGCAGCCCTCATCTACGGCTCGGCCTGTCTCACGGTGGCCGCTCTGTCCTCGCTGCTGGGGGGCGGCGTCCTGCAGGTGAGCCCGGTTCCGCGCCCCCCCGCCCCACGCCCCAGGCCGGGGCAGGGTCCTGGCAGAGACCCAGCCCTGAGCGCACGCCCACCCCTCCACCCCGCTGTCACAGGGCTCCTTCACGGTCATGGGCGTCATCAGTGGCCCCCTCCTTGGAGCCTTCATCCTGGGCATGTTTGTGCCAGCCTGCAACACGCCGGTGCGTGGGGGATGGGGCGCGGGCAGGCTCCGCCCACAGGGAGTGGAGGAGGGCGGGGCTGGGAGGGGAATGGTCCGACAAGCCCCGCCCCGACGATGGCGACACCCACAGGGTGATGGAG
The DNA here is from genome assembly GCF_051225735.1 of Oryctolagus cuniculus. NCBI lineage: Eukaryota > Metazoa > Chordata > Mammalia > Lagomorpha > Leporidae > Oryctolagus > Oryctolagus cuniculus. The sequence continues at coordinate 20,071,567 of NC_142882.1, read as the reverse complement.
AAGAGAGGAGCAGGGGGACGGGCAGACAGGCCCCGCCCCTGAGGCAGGCTCCACCCACAGGACGTGGAGAAGTTGGGCTGGGAGGGGCGTGGTCATACAGGCTCCACCCAGATGCAGGCCCCGCCCCCAGTGCATAGAGACCGGCTGGGCTGGGGTTGGGAGGGGAGTGGTCCCACCCCAACGCCGGCTCCGTCCCCAGGGCGTCCTCTCTGGGCTGGGCGCGGGCCTGGTGCTGTCCCTGTGGGTGGCTGTGGGCGCCACATTGTACCCGCCCAGCGCGCAGATGATGGGGGTCCTGCCCTCCTCGGCCGCCGACTGCGCGGCCCCCTCGGCCAACGCCTCCGGCTTTCCGGCCCCGCTCCTGGCTGCCAACGCCTCCGGCGGGGACCCCAGGTGAGCAGGCGCTGGGGGTGTGGCCTGGGAGGGCGTGGTTAGTGAGCAGAGCAACCGGGATGTGCCCGCGCCGCAAGGCGGAGGATTAGCCTAGTGAGCCATGGCGCCGGCCCCCTTTTTTTTTTTTCGGGTTTATTTTTTAAAAAGTAAAGATTTCTTTATTTAAGAGGCAGAGTTAGAGAGAGAAGTCTTCCATCCACAACGGCCAAAGCTGGGCTGATCCGAATCCAGGAGCCAGGAGCTCCATCCGGGTCTCCCACGCAGGTGCAGGGGTCCCAGGACGTGGGCCATCCTCCACTGCTTTCCCAGGCCTCAGCAGAGAGCTGGACCGGAAGTGGAGCAGCCGGGTCTCGAATCGGCGCTATGGGATGCCGGCACTGCAGGGGGTGGCTTTACCCACTGCGCCCCAGGGTTGGAGCGCGGTGGCTACTGCACGAGTCCGGGCTGGGCTGGGGGGCAGCAGGGGGTGGGGAGTGGCGCTGAGGGCGCCCAGGTGTTGACCGACGGAGCCCCGCCCCGTCCCTCCCACCCCCAGCTCCGGCAGGGCCCCCGGCGCGCCCGCCCTGGCTGACAGCTTCTACGCCATCTCCTACCTGTACTACGGCGCCCTAGGCACGCTGGCCACCGTCCTGTGCGGAGCGCTGGTCAGCTACGTCACCGGTAGGTGGGGTGGCGGCTCCCTGGGGGGCGGGCGCGGGGGTGCAGGGCGCTGTCCCTGGTGCTGAAGTCGCTGCACGGGGCCTGCCCAGCGCCACGCCCAGCAGAGGGGGCCCCAGGGCACCTCACGGCCCGCGCGCTCCCTCCCTCACCCCCCGACACTGGATCTGCCCCCCAGGCCCCAGCAAGCGCAGCAGCCTGGGCCCTGGCCTGCTCTGGTGGGACCTGGCACGGCAGACGGCGTCCGTGGCTCCCAAAGAGGAAGTGGGCGCCCTGGACGACAGCTTGGTCAAGGTCAGCCTGGGGCTGGGCGCCCAGGTCCCCGGGGGAGGGGTGTGTGGCTTCGGCCCCCTGTTGCATTCGCCCCTGGCGCTGTGCCGGGAGCCACTCAGCCTGGGGAGGTTCGGGGCGGCCTCCTGGAAGCAGTGACACTGACGGGGCCTGCGTGAGCACCGGGAGCCGGCCACAGGGCCGTCCGGTGCAGGGCGCGGCAGGTGCAAAGGCCCTGAGGCCAGATACGGCCTGGCGGGGTGGGGGTGGGGTGCTCAGGCTTCCTTCGGCTCCTTGTGGCTTCGGCAGCGTCTAAGCCGGCGCTGGTGGCCCGGGCTGTGGGCGACAGGGGTCGGAGGGGTCAGACCCGACTGGTGCACCGGGCTGGGGGCTGCTGTGACCCGTGCCGCCCTGGGGTCTCCATCTGGAGTGACGACACCTTCTCCCCTCCCCCAGGGTCCCCAGGAATTCCCCTCCGCAGCCATGAAGCCCCCCAGCTTCCTGCCCCGGCCCGAGGACCGGCTGCTGCCCCTGGGGCCCGAGGTGGAGGGCGCCGGCCCCGGGACCCCCGCTTGGGCGCGCCGGGATGAGCTGCGGGAGTCGAACCTCTGAGGGCGGGGCCGGCCCGGCCGCAGCATCCACGCCCAAACGTCTCAACAGGCCAATCCCAGGCCACGGGCCCTTGGCCTCCGCCTCTGAGTGGCTGGACTGTGTGATACGCAAACGAGCTCGGTGTTGGGTTCCTCCCACCCTCCCGGAAGTGGGGAGGCCCCGCCCCCAGCTGCTGTTTTAGCCAATCCCCTGCTTCCAACCTGCCGCTGACTTAGACGCTGCACCCCGGACACAAGGCTGGAGTTTTTTTCCCTCAACACGAACGGAAAGTCAACACAGGGAGCCCCCAGACCCAAAACCAGGGTGTGGGGGCCGGCCACGTGGCCCCCACGCCCAGCAAGGACTCGGGGCTCTTGGGGGTCTCTGCTGCCCCATTCTACAGACAGAGAGGCTGAGGCCGGGAGAGGAGCAGGGGCGCGGCGGAGACAGGGGGGAGGGGAGGCAGGCAGAGCCCTGCACCTGCGCGGGACCAGGATGGAGCGCTCCCCGCCCCGACGTGGGAGACCCGGATGGAGCTCCTGGCTTCAGCCCTGCCCAGCCCTGGCCGTTGTGGGCCTCTGGGGGCAGATGGAAGACCCCTTTCTAACTCTTTCAAATAAATACAAAATTAAAAAAAAAAAAAAGTCCCCGTGTCATCCTTGGCCTCCGCTCCAAGCCCTGCCCACCTGCGCCCACGTGACACTGCCCCCCACCCTGGGCTGAGCCCTCGCCCTGCCGCCCCCTGGCGCCTCCCCCCAGCTCCAGGCCGGGCACCGCCCTCGGCCTCCTGCCTGGGGCTGCGGTCGGGGACCCCCGGGAGGCGCCCCCTCCCACCCCTGCAGTGCGGCCCTCAGCCAGCGTCGGATAAACCGGCTCCTTGGCAACACAGCACGCGGTCTGAGGTTTGATTAAGGACGATTAGAGAGGAGGGCCCTTCCCCCTTCCAAAAGGCTTTACTGGGGCCGGTGGTGGCACAGTGGGTTAACCCCCGCCGGCGGTGCCCGCATCCACAGGGCGCCGGGTCGAGTCCTGGCTGCTCCGCTTCCGGTCTAGCTCTCTGCTGTGGCCTGGGAGAGCAGTAGGAGATGGCCCAGGTCCTGGTGCCCCTGCACCCGCGTGGGAGACCCGGAGGAGGCTCCTGGCTTCCGATCAGCCCAGCTCTGGCCATTGCAGCCATGTGGGGAGTGACCCAGCGGATGGAAGACCTCTCTCTCTCTCCCTCTCTCCCTCCCTCTTTCTCCCCCTCTGTCTCCCCCCTCCCTCCCTCTCTCTCTCTGCCTCTGTCTCTCTCTGCCTCTGTCTCTGTCTGTCTGTCTCTCCCTCTCAGAGAGTCGGTCGGCTGTGAGCCGGGTACAGGCGCTGCCCCCGGCTGCCCCCGGCTCTGGGCCGCCCTGGACCAGTGTTTGATGTGGGGAAGGAGGCAGTCGGGGCAAGGTGAGAACCCGGCCCGGGCGCTCCGGAGGCGAAGGGCAAAGTCCGGAGCGCGACAGCCACTCTGTGTCCTTGAGGGCCCCTCGGCGGGCGGCGCCGCATCCCCCCCCCCCCCCCCCCGTCCCTGTGCACCCTCCCCGGCCCGCGTGTTTGCTGAATTCAATCCTTGCTCAAACATTTGCTTTTTGACCCGCGACGCCCGCAGAGGCCTCTTGCCCTCAGGCGGGGCAGGGGCGCCTGGCTCCCCTCTGGTCCCACAAACCTGAGTTCTGGGCCTGGGAGCGCCGGGCTGCGGCGGGAGGGGGCTCAGAGCCCCTCGGACCCGTCAAGGGCGCGCGCACTACCACCTGCGGCCACAAGAGGGAGCCCGGACACCCGGCGGCCGGGGACCGCGCGAGTCCACTCCTGGCCAAGCCACAGGAGGAGGGCTGCCGGGGCCGCGGGAGGGGCATGGCGGGCATGTGCTAAGTGTCACGGAGCTCTGCATTTATTGTATTTGGGTTTATTAGAGAGAGGGGGGTCTCCCATCACCTGTTGCACTCCCCACATGGCCCCGGGCCAGGCCAGAGCCAGGAGCCAGGAGTTCCATCCGGGTCTCCCACGCAGGTGCAGGGGCCCAAGGAGCTGGACCATATTCACTGCTGTCCCAGGCCACAGCAGGGAGCTGGATCGAAGTGGAGCAGCCGGGACTCGAACCAGCGTCCATAGGGGATGCGGGCGTTAGAGGCACTGGCCCCTCCTACCGGTGTCAGAGTCGGACCGGGAGCCCGGTGGCGTCCTCCCGGGCCGGTCCCCGCCCGCCAGGCCAGCGGCGTCCCCGCGGGAGGAGGCTCGGGGTCCCACGCGGGCCCGCGCCGGGTGAGAGAACGGACGAGCAAATCATCTACGCACCGAGTGTTTGTTCAACCCCGGGTGCTGGGTCCCGAGGGCGCGGGCGATGCGGGTCCACGCCTCCCTGCACACGGAGCCGCCTCCCTGCACGAGCGACGCGTGGGCGCTGAGGGCCTCGTGGGGAGCGTGCCCGGCCCCAGCCCCCGGCCACCCCAGCAAGGCAATGCCGGCAGTGCCGGCTCCCATGTGGGCGCGGGTTCGAGTCCCGGCTGCTCCACTTCCGGTGCAGCTCTGCTATGGCCTGCGACAGCAGTGGAAGATGGTCCAGGTCCTTGGGCCCCTGCACCTGCGCGGGAGACCCGGATGGAGCTGCGTCCCCGTCCGCGCCTGCGCTGTGCGTGTCCAGGCTGAGCCGTGGGACCGTTCAGGTTCAGTGTGTTTGCCGGCCCCGCGTCTCGCCCCAGCTCTGACGTCACTTTCTGGAAGCTTCCACGGCCCTGGCCTTGGTGTTTGCTCAACCCGGCCTCTCTCCCTTCCTCTCGGAAGATCCAGGGCTTCCGGCAGAGCTGGAGCCACGGGCACGGGGAGGGGGCGCGAAGGCCCCCATCTGCGGTGCGCGTGCCCGTGCGCACGCCCAGGCTTCCCGTGCGTCCACTCGCTGCAGGGCCTTCCTGCTCGGGCCCCCGTGCCCTTTGACCTCATCAGAAGCCTCGCGCGCGCACGCGCCCGCGTCCCCGCCCCTCCCAGGCCCCGGCTGCCCCCGAGGTGCGCCCGAGTTAATCTTCAGAGACGGAGAAGGACCTTGGTCACCGTCGCTGTTGATGTTTCTGGTTTTATTACATCGGGTCCCTGTGGCGTCCAGGCCTGGGTAGAGGCTGCACGTGGGAGGCTGCGACCCCGGCCTCAGTTTCCACTAAGGGCCCCTCCCGCCGGGTCCTGAGGCTCGGACACTTGGGGCCGGCGCTGTGCAGCCAGGAGCTCCATCCGGGTCTCCCACGCAGGTACAGGACCTGGGCCATCGTCCACTGCTCTCCCCGGCCACAGCAGAGAGCTGGACAGGAAGTGGAGCAGCCGGGACTCGAACCCGCGCCCCTATGGGATGCCGGCGCCGCGGCGGCTTCGTGTGCAGTCGGGGAGGCGTGGACCCGCATCGCCCGCACCCTTGGGACCCAGCGCCCGGGGTTGAAAAAACACTCGGTGCGTAGATGATTTGTCCGTTCTCTCTCCCAACGCCTGGCGCCGGCCTGCGCGGGGCCCCGAGCCTCCTCCCGCGGGGAGCCTGGGGGCGGGGACAGGCGGGGGCGGGGCTCCGAGAGGGGCTCTTGGTGCCTGGGCCCCGGGAACGGGGGAAGGGCAGTGGACGACGGCCCAGTCCTGGGCCCTGCACCTGCGGAGGGACCGGGATGGAGCTCCTGGCTCCGAATCGGCCAGGCTCCGGCCACTGCAGCCATCTGGGGAGTGACCCAGCGGATGGAAGACCTACCCCTCCCCGAGTTCTGTGACTCTTGGCCCTGTACGGCCCTGGCCCCTGGCCCCCAGGCCCTAGCCCCGGCCCCCGGCCCCCAGGGCTCTCCATCCCCAGGAGATGCAGGCCACATTGTCTCTGGCACCCATGCCCCCCGTCGGCCGGGTCCTGCCTCGGGTCTGAGCCTCCTCTGGGTGCCCCACCCCCTCTGCGGGTGCCCGTGGGGACAACAGCACGGACCTGGATCCTGGGAATTGCGGGCCCAGACTCTCACAAGCTCCAGCCTCAGCCGTCAGCGAGCGGAGCTCAAATGCGCAGCAGCGGGGGAGCTGCAGCCGGCCTCACCACACGCACTCCATGGTGATGCCGATGTCGGTGCCGCGTCTCCCGCTCTGGGACATAAGCAGCCTCCGACACGTCGGAGTGGGGATCCGAGGGCCTCACTTGTTGATCGGTCAACATGGAGCTGACAGCAGGGGGCGCTGCCGGCTCCAGGGCGTTCAGGGCAGTGACCCCCGTGGATTCCGAGAGAGAGGGCTTCAGGCCCAGTGTCCACTTTCTGCAGTTTTCCCTGGACATCAGAAGCCGCCCCTGAGACAGACAACGCCCCCGGGGGCCTCCCCACGGAGAACAGACTAAGGCTCTTGGGACCTGGATTCCTGCCCCGCGGGGTCGCGGGGAGACGCGCGGGCCACGTGCGCCCCCTGGCGGTGGGGCAACTGCTGGCGGATGCCGCGGAACCTACCGCGCTTGAAGTCGTGGCAGCCATCTTTGATCCGGGCAGAGGCCATCTTGGTAAAGGCCAAGGGTTCGGGTGGCGACGTACGTTCGCCCGCCTGCTCCTCCACTCTATGGCGGGGGCGCCGAGAATGAATGCGTCTGAAATACGTGCTTTTTAAAGAAAAAAAAGAAATGGCTGCTGGCTTCCGGTTCTGTCCGCGGCCACCGCCCGCCCGCCTGCCCGCCTGCCCGCCTGCCCGCCTGCCTCAGGCTTTCCCTTTACCAAGATGGCGCCCTTAGTGACGCCATGAGTGTGCGCCGCCGGGACCTCACTGCGCAGGCCCAGCGCTGACGTCACGGAGACGCGACCGGGCCGGCGCCGGGGGAAGGAGGTAGGGGCGGCCGCGGGGCGGGCGGCGCCGGGGGTGGGGGCGCCGGGCCCCTCGGCTGCGCGCGGAGCCCCCGGCCAGGGCAGCGGGCTCGGGGCCGGGCGAGCCGCGGGGGAAAGGCCCGGCGGGCCTCTCGCAGGAGGCGGCGTCCGAGGGGCGGGGCGCCGGGTCCGAGCCGCCCCGGGACCCCGAGTCCGGCCCCGGCCGCGTCCGAGCCACCGCGGCCCCCGGCCCTGACCCCCGACCCCGGCCTCGACCCCCGGCCCCGGCCTCGGCCTCCCACGGTCGCGCCTGCGCGCTGGGCGCCCCCCGTCCTTCGCGTGACGCCTCCTCCGGGAAGCCCCCCGACCCCGCTCGTCCCCGACCGGATTGCCCGGCGCCCGAGTGGACACGGGGGTCCCGGGGTCGCCGAGGCTCCTCCCCGCCGCCTGCGCCCTGGTGCCCGGCGCGTGTTTGTTGAGTGCGCGTCGGGCGTCCCCATCCCGCCGTGGCCGCGCGGCTTCTGGAACCCGGGTTCGCTTTCCCGAGGTCAGGGAGGTTCCTGGTGGGGCCCCGGCCGGGTTGAGGGGTCAGGCGGCCCCCGGAGGAGCCTGGGATCCGGGAGACCCCGGGGGCGAGTCCGGGAAGGGTTCCCGGAGGCGGTGACGCCGGAGCTGGCTGGGTGAGGCTGAGGCGGGCGTTCGGCACCGCCATCCCGGGGCCCTGCGTCCGGCCGCGCCCACCTCTCCCGTGTTTGCTGCCCACCCGCAGTCCAGCGGGGGCGGGGCTGGACTCGGCCCAGGGACGCTGCTCGTCGCTGCTGGTGCCCCAGGGCCTTTGCACGACCCGGTTCCCGCCCAGAGCTCGCCTCTCAGGGGAGGCAGGAGCTGAGGTTGGGACTTGCAGGGGGGCACGGAGCCGGGGGCCCCCGCCCTCACGGCCGCGCCCCGCAGGCGGCCCAGGGATGCCCAAGAAGTTCCAGGGCGAGAACACCAAGTCGGCGGCGGCCCGGGCGCGCAGGGCGGAGGCCAAGGCGGCGGCGGACGCCAAGAGGCAGCAGGAGCTGGAAGATGCCTACTGGAAGGACGAGGACAAGCACGTGATGCGGAAGGAGCAGCGCAAGGTGGGCGGGGGGCGCCGGCGGGGGCCGGGGAGGGCGCGGGCCGGGGGGCCGGGGGCGGGGGGCGGGGGAGGCCCGGGCCAAGGGCTGGGGGGCGCCGGGGGCCGGGGCGGTGCAGAGCCCCCGGAGGGGTGGACACCGGGGACACCCCGACCATCACTCCGTGGGGGGCTCCCTGCGGTGTGGGTGGGCCCCAGAGCCAGGCCCAGCCCCCGACCCCGCCCGGGCGCCCCTGTTCCCGCCTCCGCCCAGCAGGTGGCGCCCGAGGCGCGTCTTGGCGGCGCTCCTGGCCGGGTGCACCTGCTCCGAGGTCCCGCGCCGGCGCCTAAGCGGAGTCGGTTCTTCCTCTGCAGGGCGCGCCCCGCCTGGTTTCATGGTTTTTTCAGATTTTATTTTCACTTTATCTGAGAGAGGGAGAGAGGTCTTCCATCCACTGGTTCCCTCCCCAAATGGCCACAGCGGCCGGAGCTGGGCCAGGAGCTCCATCCAGCTCTCCCATGCACGTGGGCCGTTCTCCACTGCCTTCCCAGGCCACAGCAGAGAGCAGGATGGGAAGTGGAGCCGCCGGGATTCGAACCCGCGCCCCTATGGGATGCTCTCCCTGGGGAATCCGTGCCTTCCCACGCTGCACCTGGGTGCCGCGCGCTGGCGGGGCCGGGACACGGCCGACCCCGATCCCAACCTTCCCCGGGCTCGCTGTGTCCCCGCTCAGCACCGCGGTCTGGGAGGCTGCAGCCGGCGTGGCCCCCCCCCCCCCCCGCAGTGCCTGGGCCCCGCCCCTGCTGTGGCCGGGGAGAGCCGAGCTCAGGGGCCGCCGCCCCTGCGCGGGAGACCTGGATGGAGCGCGTGGCTCAGTCCTGGCATGTGCGGGCGCGGCGGCGGTGACGCGGTGTCTGTCAGTCTAGACTGGCGGGTTACCCGGCTGGGCCTGGGCGCGGCTCTGGGCTCTCCTGCTCCTGTCCCCGCGAGCTCGCCACCGCCGCACCCCCCACGCGGGGCGACCCCGGCGACCCCACCCCGCTCCAGGGGCCCGCACCGGAGGAAGGGGGCTCCCGGGCCGGGTCCCGCCCCCGCCCCCGCCCCCGCCCTTCCTCCATCCCCACCGCCGCGCGCCCTGCAGGCGCCAGGCATGGCGGGTCCAGGCCAGGAACCACCCCGAGGCTGGGCTAGGGGGCTTCTGGGCACGGGAGGAGCCCGTGCAGGGGGATGGCGGCCCGGGGCAGGCACGCTGGGGGCTAACCCTGTCGGGGCCGACGCTGACCGGCGCTGACCCCGCCCCGCAGGAGGACCGGGAGCGGCGGCGCCTGGAGCAGCAGCAGCGGCGCAAGGAGGCGCAGCGGCTGCTGGAGGAGGAGGACTCCCGGCTCCCGGGCGGCCGGGCCCCGCGCGCCGCGCCCGCCAAGCCCACGCGCGCGCAGATCGAGGACGCGCTGCGCCGCGAGGCCGCGGAGCCAGGTGGGCGGGGCGGGGCCGGGGGCGGGCCGCAAGGAGGACAGGGGCGGGGCTTCCCCGGAGCCCCGCCCCGACGCCCCTGCCTGTGCCCCGCCCCCGACAGCCGAGAAAGCGCGGAGCCACCTGGAGCTGCCGCTGGAGGAGAACGCGAACCGGCGCGTGCCCGAGGAGGGCAGCGTGGACGCGCGCACCGTGGAGGACGCCATCGCGGCGCTCAGGTGGGGGGGCGGGGCCTGCGTTGCCGGGCTGTGAAGTGGGTGGGGCGGGGCCTAGGCCGCCGGTGGTGATAGGCCAGGGCTGGTGGGGCGGGGCCGGGGCCAGGGCTGTGGTTGGTGGAGGGGCCTGAGTCAGGGGCGTGGTGGGGCGGGGCCAGGGGCGGGGCTGAGCCCTAGCCTCCCGCCTTGCCCCGCAGCGTGCTGGACGAGGCGGACCGGCACCCCGAGCGCCGCATGCGCGCCGCCTACACGGCCTTCGAGGAGGCGCAGCTGCCGCGGCTGAAGCAGGAGCGGCCGAACCTGCGGCTGTCGCAGCTCCGGCAGCTGCTCAAGAAGGAGTGGCTGCGCGCGCCCGAGAACCCGCTGAACCGGCGCGCGGCGGCCTACAACGCCCCCAAGTGAGGGGCACAGTCCCTCCCCCGGGGCCCCCGGACCCGCCTGCCCCCGGCGCCTGCGTGCGCAGACCCGATAAAGCCCTCGGCCAGGCCAGGTGGCCTGGGTGACCTGTCCCTGCGTGGGCCCCGGGCGCAGGGAGGGGCCGGACACCTGCGAGGGGGCGTGGCGCCATCACAGCCCTCACCCTGGGACCCTCCCGCCCCCAACGCCTGCGCGCGTAGACCCCAATAAAGCAGTGAGCCAGGCCCAGAGGCCCGCGTGACCTGTCCCTGCGTGGGCGGGGCCCTACCAGCGTCTGTTCATCCAGGGAGACCACGCAGCTGTCCCCTGTACCCCCAGGAGGAGTTTCACGCCGGCCTGGGGGAGGGCTGGAGCGTGGGGGTGGGGAGGGCGCGGCCCTGCGGGGACCCGAGGGACCGTGACTGGGAAACCGAGGCACGAGGCGTGGAGCTGACGGACCCGCCAGGACCCCTGCTGGGCCCCACCCGCACCCACAGCCCTGGCCTGGGGCAGCCCCCGCCTCTCCCAGGCGGTGCAGGTCCCCAGTCCCAGGCGTCTCTACTTGGCGAGAGCAGGCGGAGATAGCAGGCGCCCCTGCAGAGGCCTGGCTGGGACCCCTCCCCGTTCGTGGGGCGGGGGCGCCGGACAAGGGGCGTAAAAACCCCAGCACGTGGCGGAGCCGGATTGGTGTGGACCCTGCCTGAGCCTAAGCCAGGTAGAGGGTCCCTAGAGGGTCCCGGACGCCGCCGACCCCGCCCCCAGAGGTTGGCGCTGCGGGTCCACGCCAAGAGCTCTGCAGGGGGCGCTCGCGCTGCGTGCCCGGCCCGCGGTGCCGGGACCCAGAGCTGGAGCAGGTGCAGGTCGGGGTTCGAGTCCCGCCTCTGCCTGCTCAGACTTGAGGGGACCGGCCTCGGGGGCCTCCGCTTCCTGCTCCGTAAAATGGGACTGAGAGCGAGGCCTGGCGCTGCGGTGTCCCGGGAGCCTGGCGGGCGGTCGCGGACGGGGTCTGGCTCAGACCTCGTCGACCAGCCCCGGAGAAGGGGCTGCAAGGACCACGGCGACCACCCCCGCGGGGAGGGGCTGCCTGGACCCCCGCACGCGGGAGCCCCGGCCGGGAGCAGCGTCTCCGCGCAGCGCTGATCTGGGCCACCAGACAAAAGCGGCGGCGCCGGGTCTGCGGGAAACTCCCGCGTGCTCCCGCCCAGCGGGAATCCCCGCACGCGCATGCGCGCTGGCGGCAGGGAATCCCCGGCTCCGCCGCGGGAAGGGAGTTCCGCGCGCTCCCAGCGCTCCCCGCGCGCGTTACCAGGACGACCGGGCGGGGCCGCCGGGCGCGCACTGCGGCTGCGTTGTCGCACAGGGGCGGGGCCTGGCCCCGGGGCTTTCCCGTCGCGGCCGCCGAGGCAGGGAAGCCACAAGCAGGGCGCATGCGCCGAGCGCGCCCCGGGGGGCCGGGGAATCCTCGGCGCTGCAGCGGCACTGGGGGCGGGGCGGGGAAACCGGCTTAAACCGGCGCGGGGTCTCCCCGAGGTTCCCGCCCCCGCCCCCGCCGTCTCCTTGGCAACCGGGCGCGCGGGCCGCAGTGCGGGGGCGGCGGGGAAGCCGGGCGGCGGCGCGCGTGCCGGGGGGGGGGGGGGGAGCTTCCCGCGTGCGGGGGGCGGGGGCGCCTCGGAGCCTCCGCGTCTCCTGCAGCCGGCGGCTCGGCCTATGGAGTGGGGGTCGCCGGCGCAGCCTCCCAGTTTGGGGAGGACGTTTTAGTAAGACATCACCAGCGGGGGGCGGGGGCGTCCAAGGCATGAAGTCCGCTTCCCGCTGGTGCCTGGCCCGCCCTGGGGCCCATGCTGTCCCCCCACCCCGCCCCCCGGCCCGTGCTGTCACCTCGTCCCCGGCCCCCCGAGCGCCCTCTCACCCGGGGCGTCCCCGCCCTTCTCCCTGAAACCCCAAAGGCGCCTCTGGGGACCTGCGGGAGCCGCACCCCGCGCGCACCTCCGGGCCCTACGGAAGCCGCACCCCGCAGGGCTGTCCGGGGTCCTGAGCGCCCTGCGCATAGTAGGTGCTCAGCACATCACGGAGCCGGCTCTCGCCACGCGGGTCCCTGGGGTGCGGGCGGAGGTGGGGGCCCCTTTGTCTCTTGTCCCTCTTTATCCTCATGGTTGGAACAAGCGGGAGATGATAAAACGTTAACGCAAAGCTCATGAAAACCACGGGGAAATGAGCCCCCAAGGGCACCCACCCGAGGCCTCGCCGCCGCCGTCCGCGGCTGGACACCCCGTGCACCTGCCGCCAGCAGGGGACCCCGCCCCGAGATGACCCGGGCGCTCTCCTGGCGGCTGCCTGTGGCTGACCCGGGTCAGCCCTGCAGCTCCTCCCGGGGCCTGTGGGGCGAGGAGCCCCTGGGAGTGGGCGGTGGGGGTGCCGGGTCCCCTGGCCCCTCATTCGAGGGGGGGCAGGAGGTGCTGGAGCTGAGCCGGGCAAGGCCGCAGGAGGTGACCTTGGACACTGCTCCTGGGGACGCCAGGCCCTGGGGTGGGGGAGCCAGGGTGGGAACAGCAGAGGCGGCGGCTCAGAGGCTGGAAGAGGCTGGGTGTACCAGGGAGGCCGTGCCAGGTCGGGGGTCGTGGCTGGGTGTGCCAGGGAGGCCGTTCCAGGTCGGGGGTCGTGGCTGGGTGTGCCAGGGAGGCCGCTGGGGGCTCAGAGGCTGGGAGGGGCTGTGTGTGTCCAGGAGGGCAGCGCCGAGTCCGGGCTGGGTGAGCACAGAGAGCCCACGCGCGGGGTCCAGGTCGGGGCTGGGAGGGGCTGGGTGTGCCAAGGGGCCTGCACGGTGTAGAGGGTCGGGGATGGGTGTTCCCAGGGACACCCTGCGGCCTGTTGGGGGCTCAGAGGACGGGAGGGGCAGGGGTCGGGGCTGGGTGAGCCCAGGGAGTCCGCGTGGGGTCCGGGTCGGGGGCCGAAGGGCAGGGGCAGGTGCGGGGTGGGCGGGGCTGCGAGACGGGCCCGGCGCTGTCCCTGGGGTGAGGAGGGCCATCCGTGGGTGCAGAGGCGGCTCAGGCCAGGAGGCGCTGCGGCACTGGGGGACGCGGGGTCAGGGGCTCTGCAGGACCAGCCAAGGGGCAGGGGGAGCCCCGGGTCCGGCCGCTACGGGCCTCCACGAAGCAGACGCGGGAGCCTCAGCTCTGGCCCACAACCCAGCCCCCGGCCCCTTTGTTCGCCCCCGGTTTTCACACACGGTCACGGTCGACTGGCCGCCCGCTCTGAGCGTCTCTCTCTCTCTCTCTCTCTCTCTCTCTCACACACACACATACACAATGGGCGGGGGGTGCGCTCGCTCCTGGCCTCCCCCCGCCCCTGCACCCCGCCCGCCGCCTCCCCCAGCCCCGCCCGCGCCGCGGAATCCCGGCCCCCGCCGGGGAGCGCCTTTGCCGAGCGGCGCGCGAGGCCCGGGGCTGGGGGACTGGGGAGGGGGAGCGCTATTTTTAGAATCTCTGGAGGGAGGAGGGGGTAGGCAGAAAACCCACGATGACGGCTGCGGGCGGCCCCGCTTCCAGGAGGGAATCCCCCGGCCCCGGACTGCCGCAGAAGGTGGGTGGGGGCGCCGCGCTCCTGGGGGAGGGGCGGCCGGAGCAGGAGCCCGTGGCGGGGCTGAGACCCCCGGAGGAGGAAGGGGCGCGGTCCATTCGCCAGAGAGAAACTGAGGCTCGGCCGGGGGGCTTGCGCGCGGCCAAGGTCACCGCCATGCGCGGGACTGGGATGGTTCCCCTGCGCACCCCCCAGGGCCCGCACCCGGGAGCCCGCTCGGTTCCCATCTGGCCGTGACCTTCGCCGCTCGGCGGTCCGCCCCGCGGGGTGGGGGGGTCCCCGCCGCCCCACGGCGGAAGCAAAGTTTCCTGGGGTCTTCGCGCCGGCCTCGCCGGGAGTTGGCGGCCAAGGCGGCCACCCGAGCCTGCGGGGACCCCCCCCCCAGACCTCCCAGCCCCCAAGGCCAGCGTGAGGTGAGGTGAGGGAGGCGTCATTGTTCGGCTCGGGGCGGGTTCTTCCCTGGGGACACGGGAGGGGGGCGGGGGCATCCGGACCGAGCAGGGCAGTGGTGAGCTGTGTCCCTGGGGCGCTGGGCCCCGGCCAGGGGTGCCCCCTTGCCTGGGCCTCAGTTTGCCCTGCTGTGAAGTGACCGCCCGCGGTCTTCGAGCGATCGCCAGGCTGGGGGGAGTTGGCTCGGGAGAGACCCGGCCGGGGGTTCCCTGCCCCTGGCGGCTCCGGGCGCTGCGTGCGGGGAAGGGGGCTCGCGCCAGGGCCGCCCCCTCCATCCCCCGCTCCCTCGATGGCGCGAGCACCCCCTGCGCCGGGTCGGCGCCCCCTCCCCGGGCGGCGGGGCGGGGCCCGGGGCGGCGGGGCGGGGGTCAGCTCTGCGGCGGCGCGCGCACACCCTCCCGCCTCGCACGCCCTTGCCCGGCGGTGCACTGGGCTCGGTGCGCGCGGGCCAGGCGCGGGGGGCCTCCCGCGGCTACGGAGGCCGGTGAGTGTGGGCGGGGGGCCCTTCCGCTCGGCTGGCCGGGGCCGTCCGAAGGGGAGCTGGGGGCAGCGGGAGCGTCCCCCGGGGCTTTGTGTGTGCGCGCGTGTGTGTGCGTGAGTGCGCGTGAGCGTGTGTTTTATCTCCAACGCAGAGCCCTGGGGTCTCTGCTCCAGACCCCACCCCCCGCCCTGTACCCCGCAAAGGAGGGCGGGGCTCCTGGGTCTGAGGCCGCGTGGACCCCGCCCCCAGGGGAGGACCCGGCCCGACCCCCCCAGGCCGGCGCCTTCCTCCGCTGCCCCCGCCCCAGCACGGGAGCCCCGCACCCGCCTCCTCCCGCTTGCTGGAGCCCCAGCCCCGCGCTGGCCTTGGAGGCCCAGAGACGGTGACCACACGCCCAAGGTCACCCAGCCAGGCGGGCACCCCAAAGCCCGAGGCCCCTGCTGCACGGGCTGCTCTGGGGGGGTCTCTGCTCCCTGCGCTTAACCCCGAGGTGGGGGGAGCAGGGCTCTGGCCGGGGTGGGGGGTCCGCCTGGAACTGGGAGGGTGGGAAAGCCCTACTCGGCCCAAGTTGCGCCGTCAGCCCTGGCCAGACCCTCGCCCTCCCGCAGGCGCCTCCCTCCTCCCCTCCCGCCACCGCGAGCCCCCCCCCCCACGAGGCCCGCAGGGGCTTCTCCGAGTAGCAGCCCTTGCCCCGCCCGGTTCCAGGCACCTGGCGCTACCTCTTCCGCCCCGATCTCGGGCCGCCTCCTCCAGGCAGGACTTGCGGGTTTTGTCTTCCTGGGGGAACCCAAGCCAGCCCCCTGCCCCGCCGCCGCGGAGAGGGCGGTGGAGGGGCCCCCGGGGAGGGGAGGGGTCCTGGGGCGCGGGAGGGGCGGCGGGTCTGGGGGCTGCTCCGGGGGCCCCGGGCCTGCGTCCCGCCTCCCGCCCACCCTGTCCCTTTCCGCCCAGGTCGCCAGGACGAGGGCCCCGCAGCTGCGGCCCCTGGCAGCCCGGCGGTGACCCACGGGCCCTGAAGCGGGCGCGCCCCACGGCAGCGGCTGGGCCAGGAGACCCCTGCACCTCGGGGTGAGTCGTTCCCGGGCTCCCGGGCCCCCATCAGCTCCGGGTGCCGGGGCAGTGGCAGCAGTCGGGAAGTCGGCGAAGGTGCTGCGGGCCCAGGCGTCTCTGCCCGCGACACCACTCGGAGGCCGTGGGAGCCCCCACCCACGGCACACAGGCCGAGTGGGGCAGGGCCCTGAGCCCCCCCCCCACCCTCCAAGTCCGGGCTCCTGGGGGGGAGGAGGCTGCACTGAGAGAAATTCACTGGCATCTTTCCCCTGTGAACCCTGATGTCCGTGGTCAGCAGTGAGCGCTGGGGGCACAGCATAGCCGGCCGTAGGGAGAGCGTGTGCAAAGGCCATGGGGCAGGAGCAAGCTCGGTGCGAGGAGCTGTGGCTGGAGCAGGCTGAGCGAGACTGGGGGAGCGATGGGGGGAGAAGCCAGGACCGCACGGCCCAGGCGGCAGGGGGTGGGGGCGGGCGTGGGCAGGGAGAGGCCCTCCGTGGCCACCGGGGAGGGCTGCGGTGAAAGAGGGAGAGGCTGGAGTGGAGGCTGCGATGGTGCCTGGACGGGCCAGGGTGGGTGCGGAGGGAGTGGGCAGGGCCGCGCCAGGAGCCAGGCCCAGGGAGGCTGGGAGCGGCTGCGCACAGGCACGTATTGAGCACCTGCTGTATGCCTGGCGCCATCGCTGGGCCCGGGTCACGGTCCCCGCTGCCTGGGTGCAGGGGGGCCGGGTCGCGCGTCTTCGGGGTCCTCCCGGCCTCACTGTGCCTACCCCCCACCCTGGTGCCTGCCTGCTCCATCCGGGTCTCCCGCGTGGGCAGCGGGGGCCCTGGCCACTACAGCCCAGGGTGCGCATGCGCGGGGCACTGGGGTCCTGAGCAGCGGGGGCAGGGGGTCTGCGCCCAGGGCCCGCCCGGCCCCTTGCTCCTTTACCCGCGTGGCAAAGGCTGCAAATGGAGTCGGACCTCGGGTCCTGGGGCGACCGGAAGTCGGCACAGCCGCCGCAGGGGGAGGGGGTCGCATCAGGGGTCCCTCTAGTGGGCACGGACCGAGGGGCCTGGGAGCTCTGTGTGTTTTCTGGGCGGCCGCCGAGGCCCCGCCCCGCCGCCCCCACAGTTCACAGCTGCTGCCTCTGGCCTACAACCTTGGGGGGCT
The DNA here is from genome assembly GCF_051225735.1 of Oryctolagus cuniculus. Taxonomy (NCBI): domain Eukaryota; kingdom Metazoa; phylum Chordata; class Mammalia; order Lagomorpha; family Leporidae; genus Oryctolagus; species Oryctolagus cuniculus. The sequence continues at coordinate 20,054,955 of NC_142882.1, read as the reverse complement.
TTGTCCCCACTTCGTATACATGAGGCGCTCCATAAATGCTGCGAGAACGACTCCCAGGCCCCTGCCCTTCCCAGGAGCCCGGGGTATGGGGGCTTGCTCCCTGCTGGCGGACCCCGACCCCCTGGCCTCCCGCGGCTCCCGCCAACACGGCCTCCTGAATCCTACCCCAGGGCCTTGCGTGTGCACACAGCCCTCCCCCCCACCTTCCCGGCAGCCTCTGCGTGTCCAGCGCGGAGCTCACTGAAGGGGCCAGGTGGGCGGTGAGCCAGGCAGGGGTGAGCGCAGCCCTCGGGGCCCTGGGGCCTGGGAGGCCCCGCTACCCCAACACGGATCCCCGGGGGTCCAGCCAGGAACCGCAGGTGCCCCAGGCCTGGGCGGGGAGAGGGTGAGGGGGCGGGGCCTGGATGGGCAGCTGCGCTGTGCAGGGGGTGGGGCTTGCGTTGGCCCGCCCCCGCCGTGCCCCTGCGGTCCCAGGGGTCGCCTCCTGCCCCGAGCAGGCCCCCTGTGTCTAGGCGTCCGTTCCCAGGCCGCCCTCGGGGTGGCCCTGCCTGGCGGGCACAGGTGAACGAGGGTCGCGTTCCCCAGGGGCAGGAAGTTGGGGTCCCGTCGGCTGCCCTGCGCGGCCTCTTCAGCCCCTGCCCCGGCAGCAGGGCCTCGCTCATTCATTCATTCATTCATTCCAGCTGACCGCCCGGAAACACCAGGCCAGCTGCGCCGAGAGAGGGGCTTGGGAGGGGGCGGTGTGGCCCAGGAGCAGGGCTAACCGGACCCCAGGGCCTGCCGTCCGCTAAGCGGCTCTGCTCCTGGACCCCCACGGAGCCCTGGCTGCCCGCGGGCGGGGTTCCGGGGGCGACGCCCCGGCCTGGGCTGCCGACCAGGGGTCCCCAAGCAGGGGACAGGGACGCACACAGAGGGGGACGGGAGGGGGGGTCTGCCTCCAGGTCCCCCAGCTCCCCCCACCATTGTCCGGGAACGAGTGAGCTGTCCCAGGCCCTCCTGGGTGCGGGCGGAGGGGGCCCTGTCTCGGGGACCCCCGGCCCCCAGGGCTCCTGCTGGCCGCCAGCCGGGGCGCAGGTGTCAGGAGTCCCATGGGAGCAGGCCTGTCCCCAGCAGAACCCCCCAGTGCCCCCACACGCGGCTCCAGGCCCCGCCCCCAGGCCGACGTCCCGCGCCCCCACACGGGGCAGACAGCACGTGACGGCTTCTGGGTCACCGGGTCACTTGGCTAAGACGTCCCCTGCGCCCCCAAAGGTTTACAGGCGGCTGGAGGCTGAGGACCCCATTTTTGGGAGGGGGTGGCTACCAGGGCCGAGGGTGTTAGGCCAAGGGCCCCTCCTCCTCGCGGGGGTGAGAGGCCGACTTGGAGGATCCGCGGCGAGCGGGCGGGGGAGCACGGGGCGCCCGGGAACCCGGGATCTTTAAATAGGGGCGGGGCTTGCGGGGTCGCCGGGGGCGGGGCCACCAGGGCCCGGCCAATCGGCGGCGCCGCTCGCGTCGCGCCGCCCCCTCCTCTCCCAGCTGGGGCGGGCGCTCGCCCCCCGGCCGGGCCCGTGCTCTGGGCGGCGGGGAATGCACCCGCTGCCGCCGCCCCCGGCCCCGCCGCCCCGGGGCCCCGCGCCGTCCCGCTGCCGCCCGCCCCGGCCGCGGCCCCGGCCGGCTCCTGCGGGTCCGCGGCCGCGCAGGACCCTCTCGCCGCCAGCCGCGTGCGCCCGCCGCGGTCAGCAGCAGGTACGGGGCGCGGGGAGTCGGAGGGGCCAGGGTCTGCCTCTCTGGGGCGCCCGACGCGGGGGAGGGGGCGCTTCCTGGAGGCGGCCGCGGAGTGGGTCCGGGGCCAGGACGGGGAGAGTCGGTGGGGTTCGGGGACGCGGAGCCGGGAGCGAGCGTGCGCGCAGCGCCCGAGTGAGTAAAGACTTGGGGCGCGATCTCTGGCGGGGTGGAGGCTGTGAGCCCCAAACTCCACAGATGCGGCTGGAGGTGGGGGGGCTTGGGGATGAGAGGTGGGGCTTCCACTCCCCTGACTCCCGGGCCAGCGCTCGGGCGGGTCCCCCACCTGCTGTGCCCCGGATCAGCCCAGGGCACTGCCGCCGTGTCCTGGGTTGAGGGGCGGCGGCGCTGAGCCACGCGTGCCCGGGGCGGGGACGGGGATGGGCCACGGAGCCTGGGCACCTAGCTGTGTCAGGAGGCCTCGGGGATGGTGCTGGCCCCTGCCCTGGAGGCCCTCGGGGCCTGGACGCTCCTGCCCTGTCCGGGGGTCGGGGGTCGGGGCCACTGTCCCAGCTGGATCCGCCTCTGACGACTGCGCCTGGCTCTCAGCCGCGAGGACCCGGTAAAGGTGCAGCCCAGAAAGAGGCGGGGACTTCCGGGACCCGGTAGGGGCACCTGCAGCTCCTTTGTCGCTTCGCCCCCCACCATGGTCTGCACAAGGGCCCCCTGGGGGCGGTGCTGGGGCGGAGAGGCCTGGCCAGGGTGCCCTAGGGCAGCTCGGCGGAGGCGGCCGCTAGGAGTGCCCGTGGGGCAGGTGCACACCACACCGCGTGGCCCGGGTTCAAGTCCCAGCGCCGGCTCCTGTCTCCAGCATCCCGCAGGTGCCAGCCTGGGAGGCGGGGCTGATGGCGCAGGTGGTAGGGCGCCTGCCTGTCACTCAGGTGCAAGTCCTGGGTTAGAGAGCTCCTGGCTGTGGGTATGCAGGGACTGGGTGAGCCCCAGGTCTTCGAGGGGCTCAGGAAAACAGCCTTTGACGGATAGCACAGCTCCGCCGGGGCTCCCCGGAACCCCCAGAGCACCACAGGGATCCCGCTGTCAGGCCCAGCTGGCCGTGGGGGAAGGGAAAGGGTGTCTGGAAAGAGGAGGGGGCCTCTGGGGGACCGCCGCCCCCTCTTGAGTTATTTGAAAGACTTACAGAAAGAGAGAGAGGTCGTCCGCCCGCTGGTTCGCTCCCCCAGAAGCCTGTGGCCGGCTGGGCCGGGAGCTGGGAGCTGCATCCGGGTCTCCGCCGCGCTCGGGTCCCGGGGTGCGCATGCTCGCAGGAGGTCCCCCAGCCGCAGAAGGAATGACCCTTGTGCCCCCTCAGTGGCTGCAGACACACGCAGGGCACCAAGCGGCCCCGTGAAGTGTGGTGGCCAAGGCCACCCCGTCCCCCGACTCTGGGATTCATCCTGTCGGGGTCTGGCGCCTGCAGTGGGGCTCGGGGCGGCCGCCTGTGTGCACCCCCCGTGCCTGCCGGCCTGGCCTCTCCCCAGGGGCAGGGCCGCCCCCTGGCCGCCCCCGCCTCGCGTGCCCGGCCCACCCGTGGGACTTTCACGCACTCCCTGGCCAGGCGCCGGGATCCCTGCTTGGGGACCCTGGGGGGGCGGGGTCTCCCTTGTCTGAGATGAGATTTTGCATTGTGTTAGACGCATGTGTTTGAGGCGGAGTTAGGGAGACAGACAGACCAAACTGTGAACCCATCGGTTCCCAAGCGGCTGTGGCAGCCAGGGCCGCGGGCTCCATCCGGGTCCTCCACGTGCGCGGCGGGGGAGGGGGGGCAGCATGGTGGCCTGCTGGGGTGCGCATGCGCAGGGTGCTGGCCCAGAAGCTGAGCCGCCGGATGGTGGGGGTTGTGGGGTCCTACGTGGCAGGGCTCTGTGCGCCCTCCCCTCCCGGGCTGTCATTCACGGGTCCGCCCAGGCCAGGCCAGGGGTCTCCAGGGCTCAGGCTCCACCCCAAGCCGGCACAGGCGTGCTCAGGCCCTTGGGGACAGAGCCTAGGCCCAGGGGCTTGGGTGGGGTCAGTTGCAGGGGGCTGAGCCCCCAACTCCCCGGCCCACCTGCAGGTGCTTTCCGTCACCGGGGTCCGCCGCCTGCTGGGAGCGTGCTCCGGAGGTGGGCACAGCCCGTGCAAAGACCCTGGAGCAGGGTCTGGGGGTGCAGGGGGGAGCGGGGAGGTGAGCGCCGGCCCCTGGGCCCTCTGGGGCGTGGAAGGGGGAGCCGGGCGGTGGGCGCGGGCCCTGGGCCCTCCTGGCTGCAGCCAGGGGTCGTGGCGGTCTTGATCTTGGGCCGGGGCTCATCCGCCCGCGTCCTGCACGGGCCACAGCCCCGCCCCCCGCGTGTCCCCGCAGGTCAGCACCGCCGCGCCGCCGCCGAGCCATGCCGGCGCCCAGGTCGCCATGAACGGCCACAGCCGCAATGGCAGCGCGGGGCGGCCGCTGGGCAGCGACGCCCCGGACCCCGAGGCCGGCCGGGGGCAGCGGCAGGAGGGCGAGGCCGAGGGCGAGGGCGAGGACGAGGACGACGGCGCGCGCGCGGGGCGGCCGCCGGCCGCGGGCCACCGCCTGGGCCACCGCCGGGCGCTCTTCGAGAAGCGGAAGCGGCTGAGCGACTACGCGCTCATCTTCGGCATGTTTGGCATTGTGGCCATGGTCACCGAGACCGAGCTGTCCTGGGGCGTGTACTCCAAGGTGGGCGGGGCCGGCGGGGGGCGGGGCCTGCAGGGGCCAGGGGTGGTGCTGCTGGCGGGGGCGTGGCCGGCGCCCCGGTAAGCCCTCATAGGCTGGGGTTGGCGGGGGCGCGACCTGATGGGGCGGGGCCTGCAGGGGCTTGGCCAGGGCTCCCAGGGGTGTGGCCCCGAGCACGCCGGGCGGCCCTTACCCCAGAACTGCGGGGGAGCCCCAGAGAAGGCCTGGGGTTCCTGAACCGGCTGTGGTCCCCTCTTGCCACCCAGTGGTGTGAGGACAGAGAGATGGGGAGGGCGGGACCGGGCACTGCACACGGAAGTGCTGAGCCCCAGGGAGGCCAGGCCTTGAACCCCCTGGACTTCCAGGGACAGACCAAGCCCTGTAAATTGTGGAGTGCTGTGCCTGGGTGCGTCGTGGCGCTGACCCACCTCGCCGGCAGCCCAGGCCGGGGCGTCGCTCCCGCAACCCCGCCCGCGGGCAGCCAGGGCTCCGTGGGGGTCCAGGAGCAGAGCCGCTTAGCGGACCGCACGCCCTGGGGTCCGGGTCAGCCCTGCTCCTGGGCCACACCGCCCCCTCCCAAGCCCCTCTCTCGGCGCAGGAGTCGCTGTATTCCTTTGCACTCAAATGCCTCATCAGCCTGTCCACCGTCATCCTGCTGGGCCTGGTGATCCTGTACCACGCGCGTGAGATCCAGGTGAGCGCCCGCCTGCCTCTGCCCCCCAGGCGCGCCGGGCCCCTGGGGATCGTCTGCACAGCGGTGTCTGCTGATGGAGCCTGGAGGGTGGCGCCAGGGTCCTGTGCAAAGGCCCTGGGGCAGCAAAGACTGAGCGTGGCGGGGTCTGGGGCGAGCGGGGAGGGTCAGCGGGGGCTCTTGTTCCTGCTGGGCTGCACCCCAACTTTTGGAAGGTGGCGGCCGCAGAGTTCTGTTTGCCAGGGGCGCGGTGGGGGGGGAGAGGGCACCAAGGCCAGAGTGGGGCCGTGAGTGCCCAGCTCAGGGCCTGGCGAGCTTGGCAGACCCAGCTGCTGACTCCTGACCTCTGACCTGACCTTGAGGACCCCTGCCTGGGCTGGAGCTCCGCGCGGCGCCCCCTGGTGGCCCAGCGTGTCCACCGCTTGGGGTAGATTCCAGGCAAGAGCACTGGAGGCCGGGCCCCAAGGTCAAGGTCACGCTTGGGCCGGCGGGGGGCTGCCCAGCCCTTTCCCTAGCGCCTGCCCCTTGCCCCTACCTGCGTTCCCAGACCTGGCGCGGGGGCGGGGCTGGGGTTGGGCCCGGCTGGGGGCGGGGCTAAGGCTCAGAGCCCGCCCCTTCTCCATTCCTGGTTCCAGGGGCCGGGGGCAAGGCCTGGCCTGGGTGGGGGCAGGTCTGGCAGGGCCGGGGGTGAGGTTTGGCTGGGGCGGGGCCCGGGCCCAGGGGGCGTGTCCGGGACCGGCCCCGCCTCCCCGCAGCTGTTCCTCGTGGACACCGGCGCAGACGACTGGCGGCTCGCCCTGACGCGGCGGCGCGTGCTGCTCATCTCGCTGGAGCTGGCCGTGTGCGCCGTGCACCCGCCGCCCGGCCACTCCCGGCTGCGCTGGGCGGCGCGCCTGGCCCTGTCGCGCGCCGAGGCGGACGTGGACGCGCTGCTGTCTGTGCCCATGTTCCTGCGCCTCTACCTGCTGGGCCGCGTGCTGCTGCTGCACAGCAGGGCCTTCACGGACGCCTCGGGCCGCAGCCTGGGCGCGCTCGGCAAGGTCACGTTCAACGCGCGCTTCGTGCTCAAGACGCTCATGACCCTGTGCCCGGGCACCGTGCTGCTCGTGTGCAGCGTCTCGTCCTGGGTCATCGCCGCCTGGACGGTGCGCGTGTGCGAGAGGTGCGCACAGGGTCGGCCACGCCCCCAGGACCTCGGCCCCGCCCCTGGGACAGGGCCCCGCCCCCAGGATGACAGACCCCCCCAGGACTGCCCTGCTGCCCACTGCTGGCGCCGTTGCCTCACTGGGGGCTCCTGGGCCGCGGGTCCGGGGTGGGAGAGGGGCCTGGCCCTGGAGCCCAGGGTGGACGGACTCGGGTGGGTCCATGCCCTGGGCGACAGCCACCCCAACACCTGATCTACGGGGGCTTCCTCTGCCCACCCGGTCTTCGGCCCTGTGCTGCCCTGGTGGTCCCGACCCAAACTGACCCCAGCGGGGGTCCCGAACGACCGCATGGGGTCTCCAGGGTAGGGGGCGGAGCCCAGGGCTGCCCCTCGAGCCCCCAGCCCCCAGCCAGGGCCTTAGCCCCACCTTGGCTCACAATCGCGTCCCGAGACCTTGGCCTTGCGCCCTGGACGCTTAGGAAGCTCCCGGCGTGACGCACCTGCCTCCCCTGAGGGCACGGGTTCGAGTCCCATGCTGCGCTTCTGATGGTGCCCCCTTCTGGTGCGCTGGGGCGGCGCAGACAGGGCTCCGGAAGCAATGGCCTGGCCTACACCGCCTCGCGCCTGGGCCTGGGCCGGCTGGAGCCCTGCACCAGGAGCTCCATCCGGGTCTCCCCCGCGCGTGCAGGGCCCAGGCACGGGGCTGCCCCTGCCGCCCCCAGGCCACAGCACGGACCTGGCTGGGTACCTGTGCCGGACCCGTCGGCTTCGCCCAGGGCGCCCCTCCAGCAGGCAAAGCCCGGGCTTGGGTTGGGGACCGGTGCTCGGCTTTCAAGTCCTGGGGCGACCCTTGGGTCTCCCCTCCCCCATGCCTGGTCCCCTCCCTTTAGCCTCGCAACCACAACCCCCCCCACTGCTTCTGTCTGGCTGTGGGAGGGGAACAGGGGGTGGGTGCACCTGCCCTAGCCCCGCCCACCCTGGGGCCCTGCCGGAGAGTGTGTGATGTAGGCGCGGGGGGGGGGGGCTGACCCCTCCCCTCCCCTCCCCTCCCTCCTCTGTCCCGCAGGTACCACGACAAGCAGGAGGTGACCAGCAGCTTCCTGGGGGCCATGTGGCTCATCTCCATCACCTTCCTGTCCATTGGCTACGGGGACCTGGTGCCGCACACATACTGCGGGAAGGGCGTGTGCCTGCTCACGGGCATCATGGTATGGCCCCCGGCTCGGCCGAACGCTGCGTGCGGCCCACTCCGCCCCAGCCCCTGCCCCCTCAGGCCATGCCTGTGTACGGCGCTGGCCGGGAGGCGGCTCCAGGGCTGTGGCGGGTGGAATCAGGGCAGGCTGCCCGGAGGCGGCGGCGCTGAGGCGGGCGTTGCCCTGCGCGCAGGGGGCCGGCTGCACGGCGCTCGTGGTGGCCGTGGTGGCCCGGAAGCTGGAGCTGACCAAGGCCGAGAAGCACGTGCACAACTTCATGATGGACACTCAACTCACGAAGCGGGTAGGGCTGGGGCGGGGCGGGGCAGGGCGTGGCGGGAGGGCCGGCGGAGCCGCCTGTCCGGGACCTTCCGGAACCTTCCGGAACCCTCGCGCGCAGGTGAAGAACGCCGCCGCCAACGTGCTCAGGGAGACCTGGCTCATCTACAAGCACAGCCGGCTGGCGCGGAGGCCGGACCCCGCCCGCGTGCGCAGACACCAGCGTAAGTTCCTCCAAGCCATCCATCAGTAAGTCCGCGGCTCCCGGCCGCCTCCCTACGGGGCGGGGCGGGCGGGGTGGGCGGGGTAGGCGCAGGACCGGGTAGGCGGGGCAGGGCAGGTGCAAGACCCAGGGTGGGCGGGGCAGGGCAGGTGCAGGGACCCAGGGTGGGCGGGGCGGGCGCAGGACCCAGGGTGGGCGGGGCTTGGGCAGGTGCAGGGACCCCAGGGTGGGCGGGGCCTGGGCAGGTGCAGGGACCCGGGGTGGGCGGGGTAGGCGCAGGACCCAGGGTGGGCGGGGCTTGGGCGGGTGCAGGGACCCAGGGTGGGCGGGGTGGGCGCAGGACCCAGGGTGGGCAGATGCCGCTGGGAGCTGGGACGCCGGCCTCGGAGCGGAGCCGCTTCCCCTCTTCCCGTTGGCCACCCGGAAGATCACCCAGAGGGGCTCGGGCTGGCGTCCGGGTCTGGGCTCTGCTGCTGGCCGGCCCCAGCGTGACCTGAACCGGGTCCAAGGCTCAGCTGCGCCCTGGGGACCCAGGCGGGGGCTCCCCAGGGTCCCGGGAGGCAGCCCCCGGGGCAAGGCCGGCCAGGCTGGGCGCGCTGGCTCCAGAACCGGCAAGGTCGGGATGGCTCGTTTGAGATTTAGTTATTGATGTATCTGAAAGAGTTGGGGGGTCTTCCGTCCGCTGGTTCACCCCCAGGTGGCCGCGACGGCTGGCGCTGCGTGATCCAAAGCCGGGAGCCGGGCTCCACCCGGGTCTCCCAGGGGCCCTCACTGCGGCCTCCTCGGCTGTATCGGCGGGAAGACCCGGGGTCTGCGCGGGGCGGGAGGCCCGGAGTCTGCGGGGGGCAGGAAGGCCCGGGGTCTGCGGGGGGCGCAGGCTCCAGCTGTCGTCCTGACCCGCGAGGCGGCCGTCCGGCTCCTCCGTCTCAGCACGCGGGTCCTCCCATGGGGCCCACGGAAGCCGGGCTGGAGATGGGTCGATTTTGGGGCAAAATTACCTGGCGCTGTGGCCAAGCGGCCTTGGCTTTGTACCGGCCCCGGCCCCGGCCCCGGCGAACGAAGTGGGGGGGTGCATTGCACGCAGAGAGATGGCTGCCCCCTCCAGGCCCCGCCTCTATCTTGGCCCCGCCTCTGTCCATGCTCCCTCCATCTGCACTCCGCCCCCTCTGGCCCCAACTCTCCCTCCCCACCCTGCCTCCATCTGGGCCCCGCCCCCTCTGGGTTCCATCACCCTCTATGCCCCGCCTCACTTAGCCCCGCCTCTGTCTAGGCCCCGCCTCCCCTGGGCCCCGCCTCCCCTGGGTCACACCTCCCTTTAGGCCCTGCATTCCCTGGGCCCCGCCTCTGTCTAGGCCCGTCTACCCCTGGGCTCCACCTCCCTTGGGGCTGCCGCCTGCATATGGCCTTGTGACCGCCGGTTCGAGTCCCGGCTGCTCCACTTCCCATCCAGCTCTCTGCTATGGCCTGGGAAAGCAGTGGAGGATGGGCCAGGTTCTTGGGCCCCTGCACCCGCATGGGAGACCCGGATGGAGCTCCTGGCTCTGGATCGGCACAGCCCCGACCATCGCAGCCATCTGGGGGGATGAACCAACGGACAGAAGTGGGGGCAGAGATGTCCCGGGCGCTGGTTCCGGGCCCAGGAACCTGGACTCTGACCCGGGTCCGCGTGGGGGGCGGGGCCCAGGGCGCTGGCAGGGGGCGGGGGCAGGCAGAGCCTGCTGCGATCACTGATTGGCCTGCTTGGGACGTGACGTCACTGTGACCACGCCCCTGTGGCCAGGCGTGGGAGCCAGACCCGGCCCTGCTGGCGGAAACTTCTAGAAGATTCTTTGTGGGGAGCAGAAGTGGGGGTCGGGACCGTGACTCCTGTGTCCCCCTGATTGGGAGGCAGCGCTCGCTCTCCCTCTTGGCCCCTGGAAGTGACTGTGGTGACCCCCGCCCAGCCGGGCCAGGGACAGCGGGGTCGCGGCGGGCGGGGCTCAGGCCTTGGGGGCGGCGGGTGGGGGCGGGGCGCTGAGAGCTCCGGGGCCCCCGAAGCCGCTAAGACACTGCCTGGGCCTGGGTTTGAGTCCCATCTGCGCCGCTTCCGGTGAGACAGTTGCTGGTCACCAGGGGCAGTGGCGGCGGCACAAGGCCCGGGAGACCCGGATGCAGCTGTTGTGGCTTCAGCCTGGCCCAGCCCGGCCGCCCCCGCATCTGGGGAGCAAACCTGCAGCGGGCGTGCGCCCTCCTCTCTGTCTCGCTCCCTCTCTTGGTCTTGCTTCTGGCCCCGGCAGCTCCAGGCCTCCCCCGGTCTGTGTCCAATTCCACCCTCGCTTTCTATAAAAAGACTGTTTGATAGAGAGAGAGAGAGAGAGAGGTCTTCCATCCGCTGGGTCACTCCCCAAGTGGCCCCGACGGCCAGAGCTGTGCCGATCCGGAGCCAGGAGCTCCATCCGGGTCTCCCACACGGGTGCAGGGGCCCAAGGACCTGGCCCATCCTCCACCGCTTTCCCAGGCCATAGCAGGGAGCCGGCCGCCATGCCTCTCAACCCCGAGCTCTCCACGGGCCCGCGCCTGGCTCTGTGCACCTGCTTCCGCAGGCACGGGCCAGTGGCTGATTGGGTCCACGCTGGTCTCCCTGGTGCCGCGTGGGCAGCAGGGGCGGACAGGCGGGCGGCTGAATGGGTCCACGCTGGGCCCCCGGGGGCCCTGGTGGGCAGCAGTGATGGACAGGTGGGCCGCTGTCCACGCACCAAGAGTGCTGAGGCCGGGGCCGCGGACCGAGGCCCGGGGCGTCCCTGAGGGCTCGGCCAGGCGTCCCCCCCTCCCCGCCCGGCCCTGGGGGCTGTGTGCGCCTGCCCCGGTTCAATTTGCTTTGTGATTTTTTTTCCCCCTGCTCCGCCGGGTGCCAGGGCTCAGAAGTAAGTGACCGACCCCGGGGAGGCTGGGGGGTCCCGGGGAGCGGGGGAGCGTCCAACCCCAGGCTGCAGAGGCCCCCTGCGTGCTGGGAGGGGCTTGGCCGACCTGCAGACCCTCCACGCTCCCGTGCATGTCCCGGGGGGTGCATGAAAGCCCCGCCCCCCGACGGCGCCGCCCCCCCCCCGACTCTGCCACCCACCCCCCCGGTCTCCCCAGGCTGCGCAGCGTGAAGATCGAGCAGGGGAAACTAAACGCGCAGGCCACGACGCTGGCCGACCTGGCCAAGGTGAGTGGGCCGGGGCTGCGGGCGGCGGACAGGCGGCCCCCTGCGCCCCCTCGTGGCCGGTCGCTGCCCCAGCTTTTCAATGCCAAGGCTGCTCCGTTTATAGTAACTCCTGTGCAAGTCGGGAGCACCCTTGGCGGGCTAACGGGACGGAATTCCCAGCGTGGCCTCCGCAGTGAGCCGTCTCCCGGAAGCTGCAGCCGCCTGCGCGCGCAGTCTTAGGTCAGGCTTGGGGGCAGCACCCCGGGTTCCAGTCCCGGCGCCAGCTCCCTGCGCGTGCACCTGGGAAAGCAGTGGGAGACGGCCCAAGTCCTGGGGCCCCGCCAGGGTGGGCTGGGCCTGACAGTGCGTGACGGACGGCCCAGGAGGAGGCGCGCAAGCTGTGGGCGGGAGCGCCTCCCCGCCCCGCACTCCGCTCCCCCGAGAGCCGCCGGTCCCTGCGGTCCGCGCCTGGGGCGGTGTTCGGGCGCCACCTGGTGGCCGGAGTGGCGCCGTGCACCCAGGTAGCCGGGCTGCGGGATGCCGCGCAGGTGCGGGACGCGCCCCCGGCCCAGCTGCGGGATGCGGGTCTGTGGTCGGGTCAGCTCTCCAGGGCGCTCTGACCCCTGACCCCTCCGCCGTCGCCGAGAACGCCCGCCCCCCACCACCACCACCGGGGGCCACTCCAGCCCCATCCGCCTGCCTCGGGGCTCAGCAGCGGCCAGCGGGGGCCGCCTGCCCGCCGTTGTCCCCGCTGCCCCCGGCCTCTCTGTCCCGCAGACCCAGGGCGTCATGTTCGACCTGCTGTCCCAGCTGCACGCCCAACACGAGGAGCTGGACGCCCGGCTGCTGGCCCTGGAGCGCCGGCTGGACGCGCTGGGCGCCTCCCTGCGGACGCTGCCCGGCCTCATCGCCCAAGCCATGCGCCCGCCGCCCCGGCCGCGCCCCGGCGCCCGCAGCCCCCCGTGCGCGTGGCCGCCCGTGGCCGCTTCGGACTGCGGGTGACGCCCCCGCCGCGGACACCGGAATCTTGGCCATTGTGTGGCCGCCTCCTCCACGCCGCCCCTAGCCCGTGCAGCGGCGCCTCTTGGGGTTCAAGAAGCCTAAGCTAAGGGGCTCGGGGCCTGGTCGCGCCGCCCGGACTCTACCCCCACCGAGCCCCTGGTGGGCGCGGGACAGCGGGGGGAGTGGGGTCCTCGCGAGTTTGAATAAAGCTGGGACCCCCAGTTCACTGTCCTGGCCGTCAGGCTCGGCGCCTGATGTCATCAGAACTCGGGAGGGGGTGGGGGCGCAGGATCCCCCACCCCGGGGAAGCTGGGGTCGCGGGGAGCGGGGAGCGCCCGGCCTGGGCTCGGGGTGCTGGGGCCGGGCGGGGCAGGTGTGGGTGCGGGCGGAGTCCCGCCTGGGCCTGGGCGCTGTGGATTAGCCGGGGGCGTGGCTTGGGAGATAGGGTGGGGGCGGGGCTGAAGGTTGGAGGACCTGGAAGGGGCGGGGCCACAGGAGCCCTGATCCCGCCCCTGGGCTGGAGGTGGGCTCGGCAGGGGACAGGGCCCGCCCCAGGCGCCCGGCAGCTGCCCCCCCAGCCCCCTGGGGAGGAGGCCCGGCCCAGTCCGATGGCGGAGGCGCGTAGGGAAACGCTGGAGGGCGCCCGGGAGGAGGTGTTGCCCCGCCTACGTGCGATGGGCGGGGCGCTCTGGCTGGAGGCGCGCAGCGTGGGCGTCCACGCCGTCTGCACGACCACGCGACCCTGGGACCGACCGGGGTCCCCCACCCCGCCACGCCGGCCTCCCCCTGACTCAGAAAGTGCGGCGACCCCCGTCTCAGAGCAAGGGGAACCCGGGGGCGTGGCCCCGGTCACCCCGACCGCCCATGGCCCCCCGCCCCGCAGCCTGGGACCCCCCCCATCGCGGCGGAAACCGCAGAGCCAACGGGGGCTGTGCTGGGGCCGGAACAGCTCAGGGGCGCCGTGACCCCCGACACACCCCGGGCGGAGCTGCAGGAGCCGCGGTGTGGGCTGGGCGAGGGCTCCAGGGGCACCCCCCTCCCAGCACACGTGCGCACACCCCAGGGAAGGGCCTCGCTCCCCGCACCGCTCCTCCAGGTCGCCCGCCTGGGTTTGCTCCGACCATCGTTGCGGGTTCAGTGTGGCTTTGTTCATCACCGCTCCCCTATTGGGGGTCCCGGGGCCACGGGCGGGGGACGGGCCCGTGTGTTGCTCAGCCAAGGGCCCAGGTAGGGGCGCGCGGTGGAGTAGCAACGCAGCCGGCGGCCACCAGAGGGCGCCCGCGACCCGCACAGCCCGTGAAGGTTTTCCTGGAGGGGGAAACTGAGGCAGGCTCCTGGGGAAGGGGCAGCCGATGGCAGAGGCGGGGTTGGGGAGGCCCCGTCTGCTTCCTCCTCCCGCCCCTGGCTGTGCCCTGAGTCCCATCTGCAAGGCCCCGGGCCGCTGATAAGCAAGGTGATGTTAGGCCTGGGCCCTGGAGTCCGCGCTGGGGGTGTGGTCCTTCCGTTCCGGGCCTGGGGAGCCACGCCCCTCGGCTGCCATTGGCCGAGTGTCCCAGAGGGGCGTGGCTCCGGCAGCCCCGCCTGCACTATAAAAGTGGCGGGACTCGGGAGCTGTGGGGCCCGGTGGCCAGTGCGCCTGCGTCTGCTTCTGCTGCTCGGGTTCGAGGCCCGGGGTCGCCATGCTGCTGGCCAAGGTGCGGGCGTTCTCGGTGCAGCTGGACGGCGCCGCGCCGGGCGCCGAGCCCGCGTTCCACGGCGGCCAGGCCGTGGCGGGCCGCGTGCTGCTGGAGCTGGCCGGGCCGGCGCGCGTGGGCGCCCTGCGGCTGCGCGCACAGGGCCGCGCGCGAGTGCACTGGACCGAGTCGCGCGGCGCGGGCTCCGGCACCGCATACACGCAGAGCTACAGCGAGCGCGTGGAGGTCTTGAGCCACCGCACCTCGCTGCTGGCGCCAGGTACGGCTGCGGGAGCGCGCCTCCGCCCCGCCCAGCTCGCGGGGACGCGCGCCGCGCCCTCAGGGCCCCCCCGCCCCCCGCCTGGCCGCTGACCCACCCCGCCCCCGCGCTCGCTGCCCCCTGCAGATCCCGGGGAGACCACGACCCTGCCCGCCGGACGCCACGAATTCCCGTTCAGCTTCCGGCTGCCCCTGTAGGTCCCGGCGGGGGCGGGGGTGGGGCCTGGGCGCCCCTCACTCTTGGGAACGCCCTGCCCTGTGCCTGTCTCGCCCTGAAGCCCCGCCCCTCCACCCTCCCAGGACCCTGGTGACTTCGTTCGAGGGGAAACACGGGAGCGTCCGCTACCGCGTGGAGGCCACGCTGCGCCGGCCCTGGGCGCCCGCGCGCCGCGCTAGGAGGGTATTCACCGTCCTGGAGCCGGTGGACATCAACTCGCCGGGCCTGCTGGTGAGAGGCGGGGGGGGGGGGCCGGAACCAGGGGCCTGGTGGTGAGAGGCTGCGGTGGGCTGGGGGCGGGGACAGGAGGGCGGAGGGGGGAGGCTGGGGGCCGGAGGGGCGGGGCCGGGGGTGGAGCTGGGGCTGGTAGTCTGGGCCAGGGGCGGGCGCTGACCGGGGACAGCCCAGGGCTGCACCGATTGGCGGGGTGACTCCGGACAGGTGCACTGACCGCGCTGAGCCCGCGGTTGCCATGGTAACGGCTCCCAGAGCACCTGTTCCCCGGGGGGCGTGGGGAGCGGGCGGTAGGGGCTTCCTGGGGGTTCGCTGGCGTTGCGCCTGTACCCAGGGCGGCTCTCGCATGCGCTCCCTCTCTCTCTGTCTCTCTCTCCCTCTCTCTCTGTCTCTCCCCCTCTCTCTCTCTCGCTCTCCCCACACCGGCCCAGGCGCCTCAAGCCGGAGCCCGGGAGACGCTCGCGCGGTCCTGGTACCGGAACCGGGGCCTCGTCTGCCTCTCGGCCAAGATTGAGCGCAAGGGCTACACGCCAGGTGCGGGGACGGAGCGGGTCTGGCCAGGGGCGGGGCCTGGGTGTAGGGGGCGTAGCCCGGTTGCAGGGGACAGGGCCAGGTGCGCAGGCGGGGTCTGGCAGGGCGGGGGCGGGGCCGGAGTGCAGGGGGCCTGGGTGCAGACAGGGGAGACTGAGGCCCCGCCCCCCCAGGAGAAGTCATCCCGGTCTTCGCGGAGGTGGACAACGGCTCCACGCGCGCCGTGCGGCCCCGCGCGGCCGTGGTGCAGACTCAGACGTTCACGGCGCGCGGCGCCCGGAAGCAGAAGCGCGTGGTGGTGGCCAGCGTGGCGGGCGAGCCCGTGGGCCCTGGGCGCCGGGCGCTGTGGCAAGGCCGGCCGCTGCCCATTCCCCCGGTGGGGCCCTCGATCCTGCGATGCGAGCTACTGCGGGTGGACTATGCCCTGAAGGTAGTCCGCCCCCGCCTCGCCCCAGGGCTCCACCCACTGCCCGCCCCGAGGCCTCAGCTCCACCCACTGCCCCACCCACTGGGCTCCGCCCCTGCCCCGCCCCCAAACCTGGGCTCCACGCACTGCCACCGTCAGACCTAGGTCTCCACCCACTGCTCTGACTGCCCCCGGACCCAGGGCTCCACCCACTGCCCCGCCCCAGGTATAGGCTCTGCCCACAGGCCCGCCCCCACCTGAGGATCCGCCCACCGCCAAAACTCAGACCCGGAGCTTTGTCCACTGCCGCCCCCTGGCTTGGGCCCCAGTGACAACCCTGCCCCCAGGCCTGGGTTCCACCCCTACCCCAGACCGGGGCTCCACCCACTGCCCCGCCCCAGGCCTGAGCTCCGCCCACTGCCCCGCCGGCCCGCTGGGCCTCGCCCTGTAACCATCGACCCCGCAGGTGTGCGTGGACATCCCCGGCTCTCCCAAGCTGCTCCTGGAGCTGCCCCTGGTCATCGGCACGGTCCCCCTGCACCCTCGCTCGTCCGGCGCGGGCAGCCAGGCCGGCTTCCTGCCCGACTGGGGGCCGGGGGCCCTGCCCGAACCGCCCGAAGGTGGGCCCCGGGGGGGGGTGCCGAGGGCAGAGAGGGGCGCCGCTGCCCCCCCAGCGCCTCACGCGCCGCGCCTGCCTCTCCCGGCAGCCCCCCCGGATTACTCTGAGGTCGTCGCCAACCAGCCGGGTCCCCTCCCGCCGCCGCCAGGCCCAGATCCGAGCCTGGAGGGCCGCTTCCTCGCCTACATCCGGGAGTTCCGGTACCGCCCGCCGCCGCTGTACTCGGAGGTGAGCGCGGGAGCCACGCCCCTTGCACCTGCAGATGGGGCGGGACCGCAGCCCGCTGCTGCCCAGACCCTGCCCCTTCCGCTGGGATGGGGGCGGGACCTCACGGGGCTGTGTGTCTTAGGAGGACCCCAACCCGCCTGCGGAGGCCCGGGGGCCGAGCTGCTGAACCACGCTTGGACACGCACGGGCCGCGGGATCCGGGGAGCGGCTGGGCCTGACCACGGAACTTGGGGAGACTGGGTCTGGCAGGCCGGATGCCGGCCTCGGCTGGCTGTCGTGAGACCCGCTGCCCAGGGCCTAGCCTGAGCTGCCGCTGGGTCCCGTCTGTGTGCAGCCGTGGGCAGGGCCGGGGAGGTGTGTGGGAGCCCGCAGCGGGATGGAACCCCAGGTGTCAGTCCAGGAGGAGGTACCCCGGGCTGGGATCCCCAAATGGGACGTAGAGAAGGCTTCCTGGGAGAAAGCGTATGTTAGCTGAGGCTTTGACGTGCGAGTAGGAGTTCAGCAGGCAGCCGGCTGACGAGGAAACGGAGGAGGAAGGCCGAGCTGGGTGATCTTTGGGCCACACCCCCTTTGCTGTGAGAATCCGGGGCTCAGAGGGCACTGCCTCCCCGCAGGCCACACAGGGAGGTCCTTGGGAGAGAGCCGGACATTGGACAGTGCAGGGCCGTGGGAGGCTGGGGCAGCGGCAGCCTGGTGAGGCCCCTGGCTCAGCCGGGGTGGGAGGCAAGCGTGGGGGTCCCCAGGCTCCGACCCCCGAGTCAGCCCCTGCTGGGGAGTTTCGGTTTTGTTTGTTTGTGTTTTAAAGATTCTTTTATTTGGAAAGGTGAATGACAGGTTTCCACCAGCTGGGCCAGGTCCCAGACGCCCAAAGCAAGTGGCGCTGGGCCAGGTCTGGGGCCCCGCCCACCTGTGTCCTTGCTGTTCCTTTAGGCACCAAGTGTGCACCTGCCCCGGGGCCTTTGCACCTGCTGTTCCCATGGCCCCCGTGGCGCTCGCCCTCTCTGCCCTCGCGTCTCAGCTCAAACACCCCCTCTCGACTGCCATGGTCCCACCTCTTCACCATCGCCCTGGTCCAGGATAGGTCCCCGGCCTTGTCCATCTCCGCCTCTGTGGGGGGCCGGCAAGGGGCAGGGCCCCA